>NC_056732.1:1439776652-1440051652 GCF_019279795.1 Protopterus annectens
GCTTTCACCACCCAAGAAAATGATTTTCCTGTGCCCCTGTCAAGCAGAACCACAGAAGTGATCCCCGGGATGAATTTCCTGTTACCCATCCAATCATCAAGATTTTTCTTCAAGAGTGCTAATGAGGAGCTCTGTTTGACATAGATAGGTAGTCTGTTCCAGAGTATGGGAAGTCTCTGGGACAGGAATCTATCCTTCCAGCATGTTCTGTTTATTGTGGTGACAAGGTTTAGGTCCCTAGAGCATGTAGCTCGGAGGGATTGGGATTTCTTTAAGTGGAATATGTCCAACAGCTCTGGGTTTGACATAGCTTTGTATGTTAGGCAGAGATCACCTCTGAGTAGGTGATATGCGACGGAGTAAAGCTGGAGTTTTTTGAGACAGTCTGCATAAGGCATCTGTTTGACGTCAGTAATCCTCTTTGTGAGATATTTTTGCGGCCTTTCCAGTTGTTGTAGATGTCTTGTGAGGTACATACCAAAAGGGGCGTTGTACTCTATAATGGGTCTAATGAGTGATGAGTAGAGGGGAACAATGACCTCTTTTTTTCTGGATGAGAAACCTTTTGTGATGAGGTGTGCCACGTAGAAGGATTTCCTGACCACTTTGGCGATGTGATTATCAAAGGCGAGACTACTGTCCATCTGTGTCCCAAGGTCTCTTATCACACTTTCGGTGTTAAGTAGACTACCGCCTATGTGGCAGTTCATGGGTACAGAATTTTTACCAAAGGGGATGACAATGCACTTTTTGGCATTGAGCTTGAGACCATGTCTTTGACACCAGGCATCTGTCTCAGTGAGGCCCTTTTGTAGGATGTCCACATCATTACGAGTTTCAATTATGGCTCCTAGTTTGCAGTCATCTGCAAATTTTGTTAGCCAAAGACCTTCTGTGTTAGCCTGTACTTCAGAGAAGTAGATACCAAACAGGAGAGGACCCAGGACTGAACCCTGTGGTAATCCACTTGTCACTGGTCTGAAGTCTGATTTGGAGTCTGCTACTTTCACAGTGTGGGTTCTTTCCATAAGCCAGTTGGCAACCCATCTTGTGACATAGGGATTTATACCTAGTTTAGTGAGTTTATCTATAATTCCAGAGTGGGGGATGGTGTTGAATGCCTTGGTGAGATCTAGATAGGCTGTGTGAACCACCTTACCCTCATCTATGGCTTTGGTGACTACTTCAAAGAAGTCTATCAGGTTTAGGAGACATGATCTGCCTTTTACAACCCCAAACTGTGTGGGGTCCAGAGTTTGGAAATCTCCAATATCTTTGTTTATGAGTTCCATGATGATACGTTCCATGGCCTTGCAGGCAAGGCTCATCAGGCTAATGGGGCAGTAGTTCCCGGGGTCTGTTGTGGCCCCCCCTTTGTGGAGTGGGATAACTTTTGCGGTGTGCCATTCAATGGGCACAAACCCTGAGGTGAGGCTATGATTGTTGTCAATCTTTGCTTTCTGCATGCTTAAATTTTGCTCTAGTCCTATATCTCTTTTGTGTGTACACAAGTGCCTCCTGTATTTCTAAAATGATTCCTGTTTTCTCTCCTATACATGGTAGTATTTGCTATGACTTATTATCATATGCATGTAGTCTTTGCTGAGTCTGATAAACTATAAAGAGTGAGCATGTGTAATTATCTCTTGGCTAGTGGGGGCTGGTTCTTTTGTGTTCTTGTAAAAAAAAAAAAAGTTTCTGTCTTTTGCACACAGTGCAGACTAGAGAAGTTGTGACTGCAGCTGAGCTACAAAATATAAGTATCATCTTGATTTTTTTTTGATTATTTTTACAGATTACTACAATTTAATATATATAAAGCACTTTGTCTATTCAGTATCTTCACAAATCCTTATCTGTTTAAAAACTTTCATTTGTCTCTAGTGCTTGCTGTCTGGTAGGCTATTGTGTAAACTGAAACATCTCCTCTGTGTAATTATCTCTTGGCTAGTGGGGGCTGGTTCTTTTGTGTTCTTGTAAAAAAAAAAAAAAAAGTTTCTGTCTTTGCACACAGTGCAGACTAGAGAAGTTGTGACTGCAGCTGAGCTACAAAATATAAGTATCATCTTGATTTTTTTGATTATTTTTACAGATTACTGTTTTACAATTTAATATATATATAGCACTTTGTCTATTCAGTATCTTCACAAATCCTTATCTGTTTAAAAACTTTCATTTGTCTCTGTAGTGCTTGCTGTCTTGTAGGCTATTTTGTCCCACCCTCCCTCCCTGTTGGTGTCTTGCTGTTATACTTGGTGGCTTTGCAGTTGCCGCCCTACTGTGAGACACCCCCCAGTCTAGTGGCATAAGTTCATTCTGCTTAATATAGAGAGAAGATTTGATCAGGCCGTCTGTTCCTCCTTTTCCCTTTCAAAAAGTAAAACAAAACTTTTTTTTTTTCTCTTTTGCCTGAACCTTCTTGTGTTCTGACTGTCCTTCTCAAACATTTTGGAAATATACAGTATATTTCAGAGCATTTGTTATAACTGTATTTGCTATAACTGATTTATGTATTTTTTCTGGCTTTTTGATAATTTACTGCTTAGCGACTGCATTTTAGCCTGTTTATACAGCTCTGCATTCTATTTAAACTGTTTTTGTGTTGATTAACTGTTTTGCACTTTTAAAAAGTTAGTTGTTGCTTAATTTTACCTGTAGGCTAACACACTCAAGCGCTTAGCTTAAAAGCATTTATAGCATTTACTGTCTGTTTTCCTCTGTTTTCTGCAAAAAGAAAGAAAAAAAATCTTGTTTTCCGCCTTACTGAACTAGAATAGTCCAGTCTTCAGAGTTTGCTGATCTCTGGGCTTTGTCTTGGTTCCTGTGCTATTCCATATCCTTATTTGGATAAAAGGAAGCATCTTTGTTCACCAGTGGGAGTGGGGAGCACTGAGCGCCTATTTGTCCCTAGAGGAGTGGTTTCCAGCCAGAAACTTGTAGTCTATTGGCCATTTTGGGTCAATTCCTAGCTCTTTTCAGCCCCCTGTAATAAAGCCCGCTTTAGCACGCTTTTTCGCTTGTATTCAACTCAGCACAGCTCCTCGTGGTGTACTGCAGAGTTCTACAAGCAGCAGAGACAAAAGAGTGACTTTTCCTGATTTAAGTATTTTTTCTGGCTTTTGATTATTTACTGCTTAGCGACTGCTTTTCGCCTGTTTATACAGCTCTGCATTCTATTTAAACTGTTTTTGTGTTGATTAACTGTTTTGCACTTTTAAAAAAGTTATTTGTTGCTTAATTTTACTTGTAGGCTAACACACTCAAGTCGCTAGCCGTTTAAAAGCATTTATAGCATTTACTGTCTGTTTTTCTTCTGTTTTCTGCAAAAAGAAAAAACAAAAACAAAAAAATCTTGTTTTCCGCCTTACTGAACTAGAATAGTCCAGTCTTCAGAGTTTGCTGACCTCTGGGCTTTGTCTTGGTTCCTGTGCTATTCCATATCCTTATTTGGATAAAAGGAAGCGTCTTTGTTCACCAGTGGGAGTGGGGATCACTGAGCAGCCTGTTTGTCCCTAGAGGAGTGGTTCCAGCCAGAAACTTGTAGTCTATTGGCCATTTTGGGTCAATTCCTAGCTCTTTTCAGCCCCCTGTAATAAAGCCCGCTTTAGCGCTTTTCGCTTGTATTCAACTCAGCACAGCTCCTCGTGGTGTCCTGCAGAGTTCTACAAGCAGCAGAGAGCAAAAGAGTGACTTTTTCCTGATTTAAGTATTTTTTCTGGCTTTTTGATTATTTACTGCTTAGCAACTGCATTTTCGCCTGTTTATACAGCTCTGCATTCTATTTAAACTGTTTTTGTGTTGATTAACTGTTTTGCACTTTTAAAAAGTTATTTGTTGCTTAATTTTACCTGTAGGCTAACACACTCAAGTGCGCTAGCCGTTTAAAAGCATTTATAGCATTTACTGTCTGTTTTTCCTCTGTTTTCTGCATAAAAAAAAAAAAAAAAAAAAAAAAATATTGTTTTCCCACCTTACTGAACTAGAATAGTCCAGTCTTCAGAGTTTGCTGATCTCTGGGCTTTGGCTTGGTTCCTGTGCTATTCCATATCCTTATTTGGATAAAGGGAAGCTTCTTTGTTCACCAGTGGGAGTGGGGAGCACTGAGCAGCCTATTTGTCCCTAGAGCAGTGGTTCCAGCCAGAAACTTGTAGTCTATTGGCCATTTTGGGTCAATTCCTAGGTCTTTTCAACCCCCTGCTATAAAGCCCGCTTTAGCGCGCTTTGGCGTGATTTAGCACGGAGTTGCCCATAGAGCACCATCGGGCAGCGCTGGTTAAACAAGGTTAAATTATTTCTGGCTCCGTAAAGTCTGCTCTTCAATTTTTCCCTTAGAACTTCTCTACTTACAGTCTATTCTCTATCTCAATAGCTCAGCACTTGCTCCTAAAGCATTTTTATATAGGTAAAGTACTTGTATACTAAACAAAGTACTACATTAGCCTAGAATCCCCTTGAGTACCCATTTCCCTATAGGTCCCTTCTGACTCAGTTACACAGCAAACTTTTTCACTTTTTCTAGCATGTCGAAGGGTCAGTTGCTAGCGTCCTCTCCTGTTTAGCTGGTGAATCTGGGCATCTTGAGGCAATGTTACAATTGCCTCATGTACACAGACAACCCACTCCTTCTCCCACAAAACACAAATACATGTGAGAGATGCAACTATATAGCCAAACTGGAGGCTGAGCTCTCTCAACTCAGGACTGGCAAGACCAGACAGGAGGAGAAGGAAACCACGCACACCACAAACCCAGTTTCACATAGAACTATCACAACTGCAAAACAAACACATAAACATACAAAGACATACTCGGAGGCACTGATCAAAAATCTACCAAAACTACAGAGGCCTCCAAAGCAGACACCCAAGCAACTGCCACCTTAAGACATAAGACATGCAACACATAGTTCTCAAAGTCAGTGTGCTAAACAGTCACAGCCCTTAAGGCCAAACACAATGCCAGACACACTTGTTTTAGGTGACTCCATAGTCAGACACACTGACGTCCCACTCACCAGACTGAACAAGGAAAAGATCACAGTTAGCTGCCTGTCAGGCGCTAGAATCCGCCACATAACACAAGCACTCAGGTCACTCCACAGCAAGTACAAGTATGACTCAGTCATTGTCCATGCCAGTGTGAACGACCTGAGACGTACCTCCCTGGACTACATGAAAAGAGACATAGAGGAGCTCTCAGATTATGTAGCCCAGGCCGGTATGACCCTGACCCTGAGCAGTATCCTACCCTCACCAAGAATGATGCCACAATACAGAGACAAATGATCAGCTTTAATAATTGGCTTAATTACTGGTGTCATTCTAAGGGGATCCAATGTCTGTCTGCCTGGGATGACATGCTTGACAAGCCACACTGCTTCGCAAGGGACGGCTTGCACCTGTCACCCCTGGGCTTCCGGATATTGGCAAAGGCTCTTGCCACCCCCATAGTGCCTTTTTTAGGCAAGGCTCAAATGATAAACCTACCGCCCTAGAAAACAAAAATGGAGAAAAACTAAGGGTAATACTGCTCAATGCCAGAAGTCTAAACCTCAAGATGCACGCCCTCGAAGCCCTCCTCAGTATGGAGAACATCGATGTTTGTGCTGTGACTGAAACCTGGTTCAAGGCTCCTGAGAGCACCCCAGCACTATCAGGTTATACCTCATATCATGCGTTCCGGCCCCAAAATCCGGACGAACTACAAAAGGAGGGAGTATCCATATTCATAAAGGATACCCACACCTCCAGGTTAGTGGCAATGCACGAAGCATCGGAGACCATCCAGGTGCAATTAACCATAGGTAAAACTGCCCTACAGTTTGTAACATGCTACAGACCACCTTCTCAAACTCAGGAAACCCACACAGCCTTCCTGAAGACACTGGAGAGTATAAATGTCTCTCCAAACACCATCATATTGGGTGACTTCAACTACCCAAACATAGACTGGGAACATTACTCAAGCCCCAACACCCTAGCCCAAAGGTTCCTTGAGTTCATAAACTCAAATGCTATGGAACAACTAGTCACCATTCCCACAAGAGGAGAAAATATACTAGACCTGATCATCACAAACATGGGGACAAAATGCTCCACACGGAAGTATATCCCTCATTGGTGAGATCAGACCATAAATTAATCTCACTGGAGATCCACATCCCGCCCCACCCCAGCAAAAGACCACAGTGAAGAACTTCTCAAAAGCAAACTTCACACTTCTTAAGACTGGAGTAGTATCCTTCAAGGCCCCGAGCCAGTGGAAACCACAACCCACGCTGCTGAAACCCTTACAAATGCCTTCTACGAGCACCTCCAGGAATGTATGGATCAAGCAATCCCTAATAAAATCAAGACCTTTTCCACCAAAGGCAGGCGCCCGGTCTGGTGGACTCCAGCCATAAACAAACTCTACAACAAGAGGAGAAAGCTACTACATGACAGAGCAAAATCCCTAAATGGGAAGGCATCTCTGATCAATACTAGCAAAAAACTATGATCACTCATAAAATCATCCAAGGCCAACTTTGAGAGAAAAATCGCTAATGACACAAAAGACAATCATAAAGCCTTCTTTAGCTATGTTAGAAACCTGGGTGGAAACTCCCAGATATGCTCAGAATTAGTCCAAAATGATAATAAAATCCCTGAACCCACAGACATTGCCAACATACTGGCAGACAGGTTCAGTGCAAATTTCTCCCCCCCCCCCCCAAAAGGAGAAATATCTATCCCACCAGAGTCTAGCCTCCCAAACATCTCAGATGCCCAGGTGAGAGCTGCTCTCTCTAAAGCAAAAACACAGCATCAATGGGACGGACGGTGTCCCCGGCTGTGTGCTACACGAACTCAATGAGGAACTAAACCCACACATAAGGCTGCTGTTTAATCTTAGCCTTACTACAGGATACGTGCCCAAAGAATGGCGTACGGCAACTGTGGTCCCACTCCACAAAGGCGGTGCTTCTACGGACCCTGGAAATTACCGCCCCATAAGCTTGATGAGCCTTGTCTGCAAAGCTATGGAGAGGATCATAATGGAACTCATAAATAAAGACATTGGGGACCTACAGACACTGGATCCTACCCAATTTGGCTTTGTCAAGGGCAGATCCTGCCTCTTGAACTTGGTCGACTTTTGAAACAGTCACTAAGGCCATTGATGAGGGTAAGGCAGTTCACACAGCCTACCTTGACCTAGCAAAAGCATTCGACACAATACCCCACTCGGGCATCATAGAAAAGCTCACCAGCTTAGATGTAAACCCATATGTCACAAGATGGGTTGCAAACTGGCTCAAGGACAGAACACAGGGTTAGAGTTGCTGGTGCCATGTCAGACTCTAAGCCGGTCACGGCGGTGTCCCACAGGGCTCAGTCCTGGGCCCCCTCTTGTTCGGCATTTATTTTTCTGAAGTGCAGGCAAACATAGGGGGATTGTGGCTGACAAAATTTGCAGATGACTGCAAACTGGGCACCATAATTGACACTCCATCAGACACAGACATCCTCCAGAAAGGTCTCATAGAAATGGATAACTGGTGCCAGAGCCATGGCCTTAAGCTAAATGCCAAAAAATGTATATTCAAACCCTTTGGGAAAAACAAGGTAACCCCTAATTACCACATAGGTGGTAATCCATTAAACACGGAAGAAGTTATCAGGGACCTGGGGACCCAAGTTGACAGTAACCTCTCTTTTGACACTCACATTGCCAAAGTGGTTAGGAAGACCTTCTACATTGCCCACCTGATCATGAAGGATTCACATCCAGATCAGGAGAGGTCATTGTACCCCTGTACTCTTCACTTATCAGACCAATGATTGAGTACAACGCCCCATTCGGAATGTACCTTACCCGACACCTGCAGCAGTTGGAAAGACCCCAAAAGTTCTTCACCAAAAGGATAAAGGGGCTCAAACATATGTCATACGATGCCCGACTGAAGAAACTCCAGCTCTATTCAGTCGCATACCGTCTGCTCAGAGGTGATCTGTGCCTGACATACAAGGCCATGTCCAACCCAGAATTAATGGACATGCTCCACCTCAAAAATCCAAATCCACCAGAGCCACGAGAGCAAGAGACTTAAACCTCAACACGGATATAAATAGGACATGCTGGAGGGACAGATTCATCACCCAGAGACTCCCTACACTATGGAACAGAATCCCAGTCCATGTGAGGCAGAGCCCCTCACTGACTCTGTTCAAGAGAAATCTTGACGAGTGGATGGGAGATCGTAGGTTTACCCCGGGAATCATCTCTGTATCACTGCTGGACAGAGGCACAGCAAACTAATGGGTATAGTATTCTCATCCTAAGGGGTGGTGAAAGCCACACACACTCTGGCTAGGCTTATAAATGCCCTAGGGCAGATAGCCTAGTATGAACCTATGAACCTATGAACCTATGATTAGGATATAAATGTTAGATTAATCATATTGACTATAACTATGTTTTTATTGTATCCAATTTTGTAACTTTTAAACCAGCTGCTACACAAACACAGACTAAAGGTGGAGCTGTCTCAATTTACATGAAAAATAAAGATACCTCAAGGCTGGTTAAACAGGATGATGTACTTGAGCTTCTCCGTGTTCAAATCAACAAAGGCAAAAATCCCATACTACATCATTACAAGCTATAGGTTCCCCTCTGTGACCTAAGGAACCCATAACATATATTTAAGCTTACTGAAGACACACACCATCCAACCCAATATCATATTGATGGGCAACTTATTACCCCAGTATTAAGTGGGAATCATATAGGACACCAAATGTGTAGGCACAGAGATTCCTGGACTTTGTAAATTCAAACTCAAATGGCCATATTGTCAATATGCTGACCAGGAACACAAACATACTGGATATGGTCCTCATTAATATAGGAGAGTTTTGCACCCCCCCCCCCCCCCCCCCCCGGTGTAATGTCTTCTCTTGCATGGTCAGACCACAAAACAGGCTTCTTAACAATAAAAATAAAAAAAAAAAAAAACAGAACCCAAACTAAAATTGGAACATTCAGGAAATACTCTAAGGCTAATTTCCTATTATTAAGTGATAACCTGACAAAATTTCAAGCTCCCTAAACCCTAAGAACACTACTGCCTATACAGAACTGTCCACAGAAACCCTATACAAGCATGTTAATAGCTGCATAGAGGCAGCTGTACCTACCAGGAATAAGTACAGAATTGACCCAAAAACAGGAATCACATCATCAGTAGACTGTATAACAGAAGGAAGAAAATCATGGCAAAGATTAGTAGGTGCAGCATCCAGCAGGATAAAAGCACTCAAACTAAGCAAAAATGCTCAGAGGACAAACAAAATCTACCAAACCAAAATTAAGGTAAATCTGGCCTCCAAGGCCAAGGCCAACTACACATCATTTTTACATATGTCTAAAACATTAAAGGCAATACACAATTACATACAGAGCTCATTGCTAGTGGAACTAACTACACTGAGACAGATCATATAAGCAAACCTACTGGAAAACAAATTCAGCTCTAACTTTATTTCCTCTCCCCTCAGCCTCTCCTCAGTATATATCATGAAATATATCTCCCACAACTATCACTAGGGAACAGATCCTTAATGCTCTCTCTAAGGCCAAGAACACTGTATCAATAGACCCAGACAGTATCCCAGACTGCCTTCCAAAAAGCATGAAATATAACCTATCAGGCCCTTTGGAATCACTATTTAACTATAGCTTCCAAACAGGCTTCTTGCCTAATGAATGGAGAACATAAACATCATCCCTCTGCACAAAGATGGGCCATCTACGGACCCTGGAAATTACAGACCCATAAGTCTCACTCATTTCATATGCAAAACCATGGAAAGAATTATCATGTAATTGATCATTAATGACATAGGAAACCTCCAGACACTGTACCCAACCAAGTTTGCTTTCGTGAAGGGTAGGTCATGCCTACACAACCTAGTGGATTTTTTTGAGAAGGTCACCAAAGCAATGGATGAAGACGAAAGGGATTCATACTGCCTACCTTGACCTGGCCAGTGCATTTGACACAATACCCCACTTCGACATAGTTGACAAATTCAAGAGGTTAGATATAAACCCTTATGCCACCCAGTGGATCACCAGCTCACAAAGAAATAGTACCCAGGAAGTTAGCATTGAGGAGTCTACCTTTACAAAGAATCCAGTCACCAATGGACTCCACTGGAGATTGGTCCTTTTTGAAATCTGTTTCACTGAAGTCAAGGACAATATCAAGGGCATCTGGCTGGCCAAATTTGGAGATAGCTGCAAATTACGAGACATCATATAATCCCACACCAATACAGGGTACTGGGAAAATCACTCCTGTTTTGGCACATATGTCTCTAATTGACACAGGCAATCTGTAAATGGTTCATCTCCCAGGTACCTGCTTGTAAATATTTCAGCTCCTGAGCCCCTGCTTACACTACCAAGGGTAACTTGTCAGAGATTTGGGATACATAGCTACAATTAAAAAGGTGACTGTGGTTGTTAGCCTAGTACTCATCTATGACCCTATAAACCTGTTAAGACACTGCATTGCCATTGTTTTCTATTGTGTTCCATATTTTGTAACAAATACATTGAAAGGGTCATTATGTTGCCTTATAATCATCATAAATAACACAAAAGAAAAATACTCCATGGGATTCATAAATAATCGTGTAGTTTTGCGCAAAGACTACATGATGTTTATGTGTTAGCATGATCAGGAGCAGAGATAATCAGATATACATGCTGCTCATCACACCTACATGAATGTAAGCAAGTTTGCATGGCCAGTAACTGTGTTGGCAGCCATGAAAACATAATGAGCAGCACGAACAAACACAGTAAACAAACAGGCTTGCATGCCATGAAAACATAATGAGCAGCACAAACAAACGCAGTAAACAAACAGGCTTGCATGTCATGAAAACATAATGAGCAGCACGAACAAACGCAGTAAACAAACAGGCTTGCATGCCATGAAAACATAATGAGCAGCACGAACAAACGCAGTAAACACACAGGCTTGCATGCCATGAAAACATAATGAGCAGCATGAACAAACGCAGTAAACAAACAGGCTTGCATGGACAGCATGAAGAGCTACATAAGGCAAAAAAATGCAAGCTGTACACAGGCAGAGAAAGTGTAACGATTATACCGTGCACATAAATGTAACATATGAATACAGTAATAAGTAAGACAGGATGTGAAATGGCAAGGGCAACAACTACAATACATGGGTTACCAGACAGGAAAAGTGTACTGAGGACAATGTGCACATGAATCAAAGAGATATATAACAAGGGAGGCTAAATGTTCAAATTCGAGTAAGATAATTGATGTGAAGGTGCTTATGTCACAAAGACAAATTTGTAATATTAAAATTTTGCAATATGTATGGCAGAATAATTAATGGTGGTCGCACTTCCTGAGCAAATGTAGGTAAATGAAAGCAGACATGATATTATAGGATATGACAGTTACAAAAATTAACATTGTAACAGAGGAGAAAAACATGAAATATGAATGTCATTGACATGCTGAGTTGAGCTGACAGTTAGCAAGGACAGTACATACATTATGGAATATATGAACCGCGTGCATTTCAATATAACATGCTGGAAAATAGGAATGGCTCAGAAGCCACAATCTCCTTTTGCAAGAATCAAACTCATTCCATCAGTGTCAACACAGACCTGTGTATTAACTGTGTACACCACAGAAACAGGCCTAGCGTATGTATGAGGAGGATAAGCCTTGAAGGGAATCATGCACCTCAATATTTTAATGGTTATGCATCGTATATGTAGGTATGTGGTGTTACAAGTGTGAGAGCAGGGTGTGACGTACATAATATCCTTGTGTAAAGCACCCCTGCCTGACAATTATTATGCCAACAGAGAAGAAGAGATATAAACATCACACTATGATGCAATGTATTCCCCAGAGCTGTGTATTGTCGGCATATGCCAAGGGAAGTAGCAATGGGTATTGTGAAAATCAAATGAATTTATTGTGTGAATTAAGAAAGGATCCCTGAGAATGAATGTCTTATCAGCATGTCAGACTGAGAGGAATTAAATGGCTATTCTCATGTGAACACAATCATGATCAGTCAAATATCAATATTCCTCGGTCGAGGAAAGTTTCTCTGCGTGTCTTTACACATACCACCCAAGAACTGGACCCACAGAACTCAATGCATGTGCCAAAGTAGCACTCTTACCATGACATAAAGCAAATGTCTACTCCATGAAATCCAAAGCTACATTCACTTTTTTTCTGTGCAACATATCAAGGGATAAAACTAATGAGATGTAATGATTGTTGTGTGATGTCAGTATGTGCACACAAAATGAAACCCTATGCTACAACTGAACATCAAGCTGTACAACTCCTCCAAATATGGCTATTAATGACATTCACCAAAGTAGAACTGTTATCACAGTTGTTAAACTCCACCTAATTTTTATCTTCTAAAACTAATGGGGGAGGCCTCTGCCAATCTATAAGTACAAATTATAATTGGGGGAGATGTCTATCATGCAGAACAGTTAAGGACACAAATGCTTACAGTCAATCAATGTTGGTTTGGAACATTTGCTTAAGTGTTGAGAAGGTAACACCATAGTGGGATTAATGAATGTGTCATGATATGTGTATTGCCAATTGTTTTATGTGTGATATGTATGAATCAAGCAATATATGTCCCTGTGATTACTCAGAAAGAATCTTGCTGTATAATGCCAGGTATAACCAAACACACATGTAACACCCTGCTGTTATCACTATGACGATAGAACAACAATTATCTACAATGTGGATATAATCCCATATTGGAACATTTCTTACTTAGCCAACAACACATATTACATAGTATCATTTCCTCAGTCCTGAGGATGTGCTTCACTACAACTGTGATAGAATGTCAGTCTATTGAGAAGACAGCATCAGTCTCCAATACAGCCTTTCTAAAGGCAATGTTGTCAGACATACAGCAAGAATCTTTCTGAGTAATTACAGGGGCATATATTGCTTGATGTCTGATGTAATTATAAGACCAGATACACCATCAAGTTCAAAAACGCTCAAGAAGTTTTCACATAAATGGTATAAGACGTTTCAAAGCATCCTCAAATGCAGATAACATGGACTCCTATGCAGAGGTGTACACCAATGTCCTGTATAACCATTAAGCATTTGTATAAAATTGGCTGTACCTGACTGAATTAAAACCAGGTCTTGCCAAAAAAAGAAGCCACCCTGGTGGACCCCTAGTACAAACAGGCTGTATAACAAGAGAAAGAAACTAATGTCTAAGAACAAGAGGGAACTGTCTCAGCAGAGGAAGCAATCCCTCTGTAGCTTAAACAAACAAACTAGAGAACTTGTCAAGTCCTCCAAAGCTAATTGCAAAGTAAAAATAGCCTCCCTGGCTAAGGATAATCACAAGGCATTATTTAACTATGCCAGAAATCTAGAAGGGTATACCCAGCTATGCACTAAACTGGTTGTGGATGCCACCACCCATATTCAACTGGAGGTAATAGCCAACCTGCTAGCTGACACATTTGGAGCAAACTTCACCCCCGTCCCCTCCAGTCATCCCTCAAAGTATACCTGCCACCATTCCTCAGCCTATTATCTCAAGAGAGCTGGTTATCTTAGTGCTATCCAAGACCAAAAACACAGCATCAGTGGGGCTAGACAACATCCCAGGTTGCCTTTTAAACAATTTAAAACATGACCTAGCAGACCCATTTGGATTCCTGTTCTGCCACAGCTTGCAAACAGGTTATGTTCTGGCAGAATGGAGAAGTGCAACAGTAATCCCTCTGCACAATGGGGACCATCAACCGATCTGTGGAATTACAGGCCCATAAGCTTGATTAGCCTTATCTGCAAGGCCATGGAAAGAATCATTATGGACCTTATTAACAAGGACATAGGTAATCACCAAACTCTGGACCCAACCCAATTCGGATTCATTAAAGTTAGATCATGCCTGTTAAAGATGGTTGACTTCTTCGATAAAGTCACCAAGGTCCTGGACTAGGGAGAGAGAGTGCATACTGCCTAGCTTGACCTAGCCGAGGCATTTGACACCATCCCCCACTCAGGTATTATAGAGAAACTTTCCCAATTGAGAATTAACCCTTACATTATCAGATTGGTAGTCATCTGCTTCACCAACAGGACACATACACTCAAAGTGGGTGACTTCACCTCTAGCAAAAACCAGTCACCAATGGCATACCACAGGGTTCTGTGCTGGGCCCCTTACTGTTTGGAATTTATTTCTCAGAAGTTCAGGCAAACTTGGATGGCCTATAGCTGACCAAGTTTGCTGACAATTGCAAATTGGGAGCAATCATTGAGTCCCCCCCCCCAAGATGTTAATATACTGCAGTCAGGGTTAATGTAGACAAATGATTAGTGCCAAAGCCACGGATTAAAGCTAAATGCAAAAATGTGCATTATTATTCCCTTTGGGAAAGCTGACATCCCTGCTAATTACATTATAGACAGCACCCCCCTAAGAGTAGACCCACTGGTACATGATCTGGGTACTCAGAGTGATAGCAATCTGAACTTTGATTATCATGTACCCACAGAAATAAGGAAATCCTTCTATGTGGCACATCTTATAAGTAAAGGCATCACATCTAGTTCTAAGGATATTATAATTCCATTATACTCGGCCCTCCTCAGACCAATAATTGAGTACAATGCTCCATTTTACATGTACCTCACCAGACACCAGCAACAACTGGACAGATAACAGAGGTTTCTCACCAAGAAGTTACAGGCACACAATACAAGTCTTATGTGGAAATACTGAAAGCCCTGTCACTGTATTCTGTCTCTACAGCTTGCTAAGGTGTGACCTGTGCCTGGCTTAAAGGGCATTCTCTGATGTGGTCCTGATGGAAATGTTACACCTTTGTAAATCAAACTGCAAGAGGGTCATGTTGGAGAGATAGATACATCTCCCAGAGACTGACACTTTTGTGGAACAAGCTTTCAGTTCATGTGAAATAAAGCCCCTCCCTGACCCTCTTCAAACGTAATCTAGATAAATGAATGGGTGACTGGAAATTCACTCCTGGGGTGGCACCAATGTTCCTCTTGGAGAGAGGAAGTCGTTATTAACTACCATAGCCCCTTACCTCTGTGAACTTCAATCACCTAACCTCTGACAATTGGGACAACTCAGGATACGTATTGCTAGTCTTGTATGGGTTCTAGGGCTGTTTGCCTACTAACCTTCTATGAACCTATGAACCTATGTACAATAAGTACTTGTACCAGGGAACAACATCTGCACATGAACATAGCACATGTGGGTGGCAACACTATTAAAACATGTACACTGACTGTAAGCAGTGACATCAGTATTTGAGCTGTATGGCTAACATCACAGGGTTATGAAGGCTTGCTGAAACCCAAATGCAACTACAGATTTATGTAATGACTGTGATACTGCAAATTTCAGTGAGTGACATTAGCACAGTGTATTACCTTCATGTTTCCTCTAAAAAGTGGTTGCACAGCATAAGCACACCATATAGATATACCGCATATAAGTAATTGTAGCCTGTCCTGCACAGTAAGAGGAAGAAACACAGATGACAGACATTCCAGTATTCAAACTCCATACCTATCAACTGACAGAATATACACACCAGTGTCTCATATGCATGCACCACAGGAGAAGTCCGACTGTATGTGAGCCACACAACATCTTTGAAAATATGACATCAGCTGTGTCATGCAAAGGAGATAGGCTTGCAAAAAATGACTTCTACAGCTATGTGGACTACTAAATGTTGTGAATAGTAAGAGGTGTAAAACACTTCTATATCCATTTCCATTTACACATACAAAATCAGGAAAGTCTTACTGCTGTATTCGAACTCCCTGCCTATTGGCTGGCACAATCTACATCCATGTATATTATACGCACACACCACAGCACAGGTCTGATGCTGGTGGTGTGAGATTGCAATATTGAAATTATGACTTCATCAGTGTGTTGTAGGCAGTGTGCATTTGTGGACAAAGTGAAAAGGGGATGTAGGATTGATCTCACCATTTAAATGTTTCTCACAGTTGGGAGTCAAATGGGTACACCAGTTGAATTAATCCTCCAGTGATGCAATGGCCCCACCATAATACACACACAAGTTGATTTTTGTGATATTAGAACCCCTTATCTATCTAGCTATGCAATTTAGAGGATATCAAAGCTTAAAGCAAGTGCCACAGAAGAAGTGTGACTTCAACAGTGTGGCAGTGCACTTTATAAAGGATGACATCAGCATTGTGTTGCTGACAAGATAATGTTGGAAGAAGGGCCTGCAACTAATGTGAACTCACCCTGCAGTATAAAATTTACTCAAGGCTACTGCTTTATAGAGGCTATCAGCAACTAATGTCATATTTACACAACTCAGCTGTCATGAGATTAGAACCCCCTAGCTACTGAGCTACAAAATCTGGAAGACACAGAACTTAACATAAGCACCACCACAGAAGTCTGACTTTTTTAGTGTGAGAGTGCACTTTATAGGGGATGACATCATTGTGGTGTTGCAGAGAAGATGATGTTGGGAGAAGGGTCTACTCCGGACACTCATTTACTGTGCTTTTACATTAAGACGACTGGGACTATTCATCTAATGGCAGTAGGTGTTTACCTGGTCTATCTGAGCTGGTAATCACACAAAAAGTATAGCTGTCATATAGGCCAGGGAGCTCAGTCAGTTTTCTATATTTCCAGTGCTGGTATACATTTGGCACATTTGCATGGAGCTGTTCACTGTGCCAGTGCACTGTACAGATGCAAACTTCAAGAAACATTACTTATTTTCATTACTGTGAGAGTTTACTTTGCTAGTTACCCTATTATAGCACCCAGGACTATTATTACTCTGACAGCATCTGATTTGGAGCTGTGCAGCATCGCTGGTTAGGTTAGCTGCAGATTACATGACATAAGTGCACTTCCCTCATTCAGGTACAAACACCCTCCACTCCTATCCTTCAAGTACACATTAGGACCTCCAACCACTTTCTTGCAATCTCTGCATCCAGCTTGGTGAACACGGGTATCCTGAATCAATGTAACAATTGCCTTATGTACACTGACAGCCACTTAATTCTCAAACAGACAAATATAGTATGTGAGAACTGTAGTTACACAATGACATTTGAGGCTAAAATCTCATATACAGACACAAAAAGCAACAAACAGGTTGTCAACGACTCACACACATTACTCACAGCACCCACAAAGGACTAAATACATAGACCCACATATGCAGAGGTGCTCACATGTCACTTACCCAAACCTCAAAGACCTCTCAGGTACAGTCCTCAGAAACTCTACAAGCAGACAAATAAGGCAATTTCCATCACAACACATAAAGCCATGCCTCATTGTGCCTCAACTACCAAGGCCATAAGGCAAAACATTACACAACCCAATATTCTGGTCATAGAAGATTCCATTGTGAGACACATTGATGTCCCTCTTACCAGACTGGATAAGGGGAACATTGCAGTTAGTTGCCTGTCAGAGGCCAGGATTCAACAGATTGTGCAAGCACTCAAGTCACTTACCCCTAAGTACCAATATTACTCAGTCATAGTCCATGTGGGCTTGAATGACCTCAGATGTATCTCTCTGGACTATATGAAGAAAGTGTAGAACTACTATAAAACAAATAACTGTAGGGAGGGGTGTATGGGGGGGGTACTCCCTACGATGGCCAGGACTGAATGACAGTTTTTCACTTGCATGTTTTAAAACTAAAAGCTCTGGAAAGATGGATTTTATATAGAAGTGGTTTATATGTTTTATATTAAAATTAAATAGTATAAAATAAATAGTCGTTTTATTGTATTTATGCATGAGATAGAATGAATTTATTTGTTTATTAAGATATATGCTATTAGTTATGTAAATAAGGAGGGGTGTTTTTAGGATTGATTATATGCCATTTAAGTATTTAAATGAAGTGTATCTGACTAACTAAATCATTTGAAGAAGTTCCTGACTGAGCAGGGACGAAAGCTTGTGCATATAACCTGGATTTTTGTGGGAATAAGTTTTTGTGCTTGTAATCTACTTGGTAACATCATTTAACTTTTTCATCTGCATCAGTTGCTCTCCAGCTCCGTGCTGTTTTTTTACTTATTAGTTTACATTTTGTGTTTTTTTCTCTTAGAATGTGTGTCATAGGCAGGTATGAGCCTAGTACTGAGCAACATTCTACCTTCTCCAAGGATTCTGCCACAATACTTGTAGAAAACTATCAACTTTAATAATTGGCTTAGATACTGGTGTCATTCCAAATGGGTCCAATACTTGTCAGCCTGGGAGGATATGGCTGATAGGTCATGCTGCTTTGCTGGGGGTGGTTTTCACCTGTCACCAATAGGCTTTTGGATATTGGTAAAAATATTACTCACCCCTATAGTGCCTTTTTTAGGCATTGCCAAACAAATAAAACATCCAACATAACAAAAGCTACTCAGGACAAGCTAAAGGTGTTACTGCTCACTGCTGGGAGCCTCAACAAGAAACTGCACTCCCTGGAAGCCCTTCTCACCCTGGAGAATGCTGATGTTAGAAAAATATGTATTAATGTGTGTGCTTAATGCTAATTAGAAGCTAAAAGAGTTAACACGTTTTTCATTCTACTTTATATACAGCTTAGTTTTATATGAGACCAAAAGATGTTTTTGAAACTGCAGTGTGCTTTCTGAAACTTGCAAGATGCCCTCTGACCTAGTAACTGCTAGCACAGCGAAATTCATGTTTATGCCTTTTGGAAATGTACTTGAAAAACAGGTGATTATCTGCTAGGTCAGGAAGCAATGAATGAAACAATGCTATATTCTATAATGTTATGATTTTGAACAATTAGCTCTGTTCGTGTATGAGAACATGCACAGCTGCAGAAGGAAGAGATAAAGATAGACAAAGAACTGTTGAAGAAATGAACTGCAATCTATACTTGCTTTGTGCTCAAATTAGCCGTAGTACCTTGAATGGTAACATTGCATATATCTACCCGGTGGTAGCCAAGGCCACGTTGTTTTTCTTAGGAAGTTTCTCACAAAAATTGATAGTACAAGCAGAAAAGTATGAAAACAACTGCTATGTAATGATGATGTTAAAATTTGTGATCTGCTACGTCAGCTTGGTAGGCAATGTCTTATTAGAAAATGTATAAAAAGCTGGTATTTCCTGATTCTAGTTAGACAAACTCTGTATTAGCACGTTTTTGTCTCCTTGCTGCAAGATTAAAGTGCCTTAACCTGAACCTACCGTGTATTGATTATTTTTAAAGTATATTTTTCCTTTGACAGATTGGTCCTTCGAGCCGGAAATATCTCTCGCGCTAGCTCAGGTCAGATGGGCCCGGTGGCATGAAACTGTACGGGGAAGAAGCCACATCGGTTCTTCTGCTTTGAAAAGACCTCCGACTGAATTGTCCTTCAGAAGAGGCCAGCCACTGTTTCTGATCTGCGATTGGAGGACGAGTCAACAGTTGCGGTGAGATCAATCATGGAGGCTGAGGTAAGGAGGAATTTACCTTTTTTCTGTTTTAGATCAGGGACTTGTTACAGTATTTTGTTTTTGTCAGGGAGATCTGTAAAGTGCAGATCAGGGACAAAAAGACTGCTGTCTTGTCATAGATCAGGGAAACGGAATAGGTAGGCAGTTATTCTAGATAAACTGTAAAGAAGTGTAAATCGTGGTACCACGTGATAAAAAGGGTTACGTAACAATTTCTAACTAAGCTAAGACAACATGGGAAATAAGTGCACAAAAAGTTCCCGAGATCCACCCTTAACCGAAGACGCGAAATGTATGCAATTACAGCGTGACGACAATGTTAGGTACCATACAAAATGGGTTAATAAATACAAATTTGATGGTAATTTAGATAAACCTTCACTTATCAAACTTGTCAAGCAACTTAGAACAGACGCAAAAGGTCAGATAAAAAAGCAACGTCAATTAGGAGTTCCTCAGGCACACAGGTGGCTAGAGGAAGCAAACCGCAGGGAACAAAAGAATAAAAATTCAAAAGCAATGTTTCTAGATAAAGAAGACAATAACTTGGTAATAGCAACAGCCCCTCTGCCCCCTCTGCTTCCCTTACCAGAATATGAAGCGAGTGGACAAGCTGATCCACCTCCACTATATCCAGCTGTTCCTGCAAAACCAAAACCGTTTGTCAGAGATCCTATCGAGACTATATCTCGAACACGCAACTTAAGAGGGGATATTGAATTGTATGAAATAAATAAAAATTCACAAGCTATGAGTGAAGAAGAGATATGTCCACTCATAGAAGTACCAAATCCACAGGCAGGACAGGCAGGACAGGACCCAACTCTTCTAGTATATAGACCATGGACACCGGAAGACATCCGGAAAGCCACAGAGGGAATTCCCCATCCGAAAGTTAATTTTAGAAAATTCTTAGAAGACTTACAGGGCATGAGGTTAAGTTACCATTTAAATGGAGAGGAAGTAGAGAAAGTAGTCAGGCAAATCGTGGGTCCAGATTGGCACATGATCAGTGGCAACTGGAATCCCCGTGACGCAGAACACAGGCCACTCCCACATAGTAACGCAGAACTGGATAACAGAGTGAAAGGTCTGACAGACCGAATCTCTGAGAAATGGAAGCCTAGGGCTGACTGGACTTGTATTAGTCAATGCATACAACAAGAAGGTGAAACTGTTGATAGATATTATGCCAGATTATTAGAGTGTTTTAATAACCATTGTGGAATGCAGGTACCTGAAGACCAAACACATGATTCCCTATATGAGCAGCAGCTAAAGAATGCATTTTTGAAAGGCAGTATTGTACCCATTAGCAGCTTTATTACAAAACACATGGTAGATCATCGTACAAGTAGATTACAGTCATTACTTGAATATGCAAGACATGCCGAAAGGCATTTTAATAGCAAAAAGAAAAAGAAAACTCAAGTATTTGCAGTAGAAGACGGATCAGAAGTCTTTGTAGTACAAACTGGGAAGAAGGGTAAGAAAAATGCCCAGGGAAACAAACAATCTGATAAACGATCAGAGGACTTTGAAGAGAGAAAGAAAAGGGGTGAATGTTTTAAATGCAGGAAAAAGGGACATTTAGCAAGGGATTGCAGGCAAAATAAAAAGGTAACCACAGAAGACAAGGAGGGTGAGGACTGACTATATGATAGTCAAGAATCACTGAAGAGGAATAATCAAGAAAAGACAAGTGCAAATGTGATAGAAGGAGTAGAGAATGTGATAGAAGAAATAGAGGATGTGCATGAAATCACAGATAATGAAGAAAATGAAATTTTAGACTTGGCATTATTGAGCCTAGAGCTCTACTTAGCAGACACAAAACCGGAAGTTACACTTCTGGTAGAGGGAGGAAGTTAAATTCCTGTGTGACTCAGGGCTTCATGGACCCTGATACATCCTTCCAAACTACCAGAAAATTCAGAATCACTTGATTACATATTAGTGAAAGCAGCTAATGGACAGCTGTATCGGGAGCCACTCTCCCACAACATAGCAATAACTGACCCTGTTTCAGGGATGACCCAGAAAAGCAAAATTGTTGTTTCTGCAAAATGCCCAGTAAATCTTTTGGGCAGAGACCTGATGCAGATATTTGGCATAGCAGTAGTTCCAACTATGCAGGGTATGGAAGCACAGCGACAAATGGATACTTTTGTAGTGCGACCGGAGGGTGAAACATTTTATTGGTACAGCCAGGACTTGGTTACGACTGGTCCAGGGGCAGTAACCGAAGAACTGATGAACGTAGCCATCAGTAAATCCCCCTCCCTTGACACTGATAAACAGCATTTGTTGCATTGCACTCTATATTACTGTAGCAAACCAGGACCTGATAAAGAATATGAGCAAGAACTGTTTAGAAACCATGCTAACAGATTAGTATTACGAAATCTGTACTGGGACACAGAAGGAAACAGTGTAGTAAGCTGTTCATTGCCCCAGGAATTCCTAGCACTTTACAAATCTAATTGATTACCACATGTGAGTTTGACTAAAGATAGAAACATGAAGTGGGCAGACCTAGGAGAAAAAGTCACAAGGTGGGAAAAACAGACAGAGATAGAACTTTCAGAACAGGGAGTACAAAAGCAGAAGTTGAATTGATAACACAGACACACCCAGCAGTACACTTGCAGGCAAGTGAGGACAGCTGAGTAGCACTCTTACTAGAAGAAGACGAAAAAGCCTTATGAGACATACCAGAGACTCTCTGGTCAACAGGAAAATCAGATGTAGGACTTATTCGTACAGCAGGACCAGTCACTATCACGTCAAAATCAGCATTTAGACCTCAAAAAAGACAGTATCCCTTGAGAAAGGATGCAGAAAGTAGGAATCAAACCTATAATAGCAGCCTTACTTAAGGAAGGAGTATTGATAGAATCCCCCGATTCACCATGTAATACACCCTTATTTCCTGTTAGGAAAGCAAATGGAGAATGGTGTATGGTCCAAGATTTACAAGCTGTAAATGATGCAGTTATACCTAGGGCACCTACGGTGCCAGATCCACACACCTTATTAAATGATTTGAAACCTCAACAAAAGTATTTTTCTGTGATAGATATTAGCAATGCGTTTTTCTCAATACCGATACACCCTGACAGCCAACATTGGTTTGCATTTACATTTCAGGGAAAAAGGTATACATATATGCGACTACCACAGGGATATTGTGAGAGTCCAACAATATTCGCACAGGAAATGGCAAGTAACCTGGCGGGATTTATCCCACCGAAAGGCAGCCAGATTTTACTTTATGTAGACGACATTCTGCTGGCAGCCCCCACCCAGCAAGAATGCAGAGAAGCATTACTACAATTTTTAGCTACTCAAGGACACAAGGTAAACAAAAATAAACTGCAACTTTGGAAAAAACAGGTCAAATACCTGGGATATGTAATATCCAAAGAAGGCAGAATATTAGATGAAGACAGAAAAACAGCAATATTACAAGCACCTAAACCAACTACCAAGAAGGAAATGATGTCCTTCCTAGGTACTACTAATTTTTGTCGGAGTTGGATTCCAAACTATGCCTTGGAATCTGCTCCACTGACCAACTTGATATTCAAAAAGCCTATAGCAGCACAAGATTTATTACAGTGGACACCAGAAGCAGAATCAGCTTTCTGCAAATTGAAACAACTGATAGCATCCTCATTAGTTTTAGGATTACCGAACTATCATAAATGATTTTTCCAAACTGTAGATTGTAAGCAGGGTTATATGACATCAGTGTTAACACAACAGCATGAGGACAAACAACGCCCCATAGCTTACTATTCATCACAGCTAGACCCAGTGGCGCGATCCCTGCCCCACTGTGTACAAGCAGTAGTCGCAGCTGCAATGGCAGTGCAGGCTTCAGCCTCAGTAGTGTTATTCCACCCTCTCACATTGAGAGTGCCTCATGCAGTCGCGATTATTTTACTGCAAGAAAAAGTAGCATTTCTTTCTCCTGCTAGACATCTTTCCTGTATGACTATACTGTTGAGCCAACCTCATATGATAATTGAACGATGCACAACTTTGAATCCGTCAACCTTGCTCCCAACCCCTGCAGATGGCAAACCACACTGCTGCTTGCAGGAGATTGAGCAAAAGACACTACCTAGAAAAGATCTCACGGATGTTCCCTTGGATGATGCCGAGGTGACATACTATGCGGACGGCTCGTGTAGGAGGGGTCCTACAGGACAGAATCTAGTGGGGTATGCAGTAGTTTCTGACACTGAGATTTTAGAAGAAAAGTCTTTACCGCACAACTTATCTGCACAAGCAGCAGAATTGATTGCTTTAACAAGGGCATGTACCTTGGCAAAAGGTAAACGAGTGAACATTTTTACTGACAGCCAGTATGCTTTTTCTACTGTACATGTTTTTGCGCAGCAGTGGAAAAATAGAGGAATGATAACATCTACTGGTAAACCAATTAATCATGCGCAATTTAGTTTAGATTTGTTAGACTCTATTCAGTTACCTCAGAAAGTAGCTATTTGCAAATGCGTAGCTCATACCAAACAACAGGATAGGATTTCAAAAGGTAATGCGAGGGCTGATACAGCTGCAAAGTAAGCAGCTTCAGCTTCAGAAGTATTTCTTTTGAGTGAGGAATTACAACCATCTGAAATTTTAGACTTAGAAATGTTAAAAATAATGCAGACACTTACTACAAATGTAGAAAAACAAAAATGGATAAAACGAGGAGCAATTCTTCAAAAAGGGCTGTACATCTCCAAAGAGAGGAAACCGATTTTGCCATCTAACTTGTTTAGATATGCAGCTTTGTTGAGCCATGGGCAGTGCCATGTCTCAACAGGGGAGATGGTACAGTTAGTGAATCGAGTGTTTACAACGTATGGATTTACAAACTACACAAAAAATTTTTGTGCAGCATGCCATGTTTGTAACAAGCATCATGCACAAGGGGCATTGAAACCTAAGCAAGGGAGTTTCCCTACACCACCGTATCCGTTCCATACTATCTGCATGGATTTTATAGAGCTGAACAAATGTGAAAATAAGAAGTACTGCCTTGTCATTATAGATATGTTTTCCAAATGGGTGGAAGCTTTTCCAACTAAAAATCCAGATGCAGCTACTGTTGCAAAAGTCCTCGTTAAAGAAATTATTCCTAGATTTGGCATACCGGAAAAGATTTATAGTGACAGTGGCACACACATATTGTAAATCAAACGATACAACAATTGAGCCGCAACTTTGGGATTTCACTGAAAAACCATTGTGCATACCATCCCCAATCTGCAGGATTAGTAGAGAGGCACAATGGAGTTTTGAAAAATAAGCTTAGGAAATTGATTAGTGAGACACAAAAGAACTGGGTGCACTGTCTACCTCTGGCACTGTTGAGTATGAGAACTGTTCCAAATGTAAAAGGGTTAACTCCTTTTGAAATTCTATTTGGGAGGGCATATTATACACCTCAGTGGAAACTTCTCATGCCTGCAGACCAGGAGGCTGACAGTTCACTTGCAGAATATATGAGGCGATTTTTGAATAACAAACTTTTGCAGTTAAATTCTGTTTCAGATAAAGAACAAACCAGACCATCAGAAGCAGCAATAGTCCCAGGCACGTGGGTCTGGGTGAAAGTCGTGAAGAAAAAGAATTGGAGTTCTCCGAAGTGGGAAGGACCATACCAGGTGCTACTGTCAACACCCACTGGAGTCAAGATTGCAGAGCGAGCGTCCTGGATTCATCTGACACACTGTAAATTGGTTAAGAACTTTGAACTGGACAAAAACCTTGTTACTGTTGTACAACGAGAACAAAATGACCAGGTATAGAGTAAACAGGGATGCAGAACAACCTCAGAAAATTTGCATGATTATTCTGATAGCTATACTGATAACAATGATCTTTTTGCTGTGGCTTTTCCTTTTCCCAGCCACACAAGTTGAACTGAACAAACGTGATGCATTACTCATAGACTGGCATCCAAACTTTAACACTTACCAAGCAATTAAATATGTGTATGCTAAGACTTTTAATGTTTCGAACTGCTGAATTTGCACAGCTATACCAACAGCATACGGGGGATTATTGATGACTGCTGTCCCCCTAGGGGTCAATGAGACCTGGGAAAACTTGATTTTTGATACTACACCTGTGAAATCACAAGACAAAATAGCGTTGTACCTACCTGTTACACAAAAAGGGATTGTATGTTTTTATAAAAATTACACTATTCAGGTGGGTTGGAGCAATTGTAATGTGACTGTTTCTTATAAATGTTATATTAAGGCCAGTAAGGCAAAAACTATGATGCATATTTTGAAAAGATGCATAGAAGTGTTAGTGAAGTACAACATAATCCTGTTCTTTTAAAGCAGCTTTCTATTATTGATAAGAAAATGTTTAATGCAGGGCAAGCTTATATCAATACTAAAGTAGAGAATTGTTATTTTGTTTGTGGGAAAAAAGCATATAAATGGCTACCTGAGAATTGGTCCGGCAGTTGTTTTTTGGGTTACCTGGTTCCGGCCATATGACACACTGCAGCTTTGCCTCAGGGAAAAATTCGAAACGTCAGAGAGGTTAGCAGTAAACCTAGAAGTCCAATCAAGTGACCCGAGAATCCAGTGAGACGAATCGAAGCAGGGTGGAGAAACCATAACTTCGTGAAAAACAAAGATAAACTGACACACATGGACTTGAGTGACACCATTATATTGTGGGCAGGCATAGCCTCTGCATATGGCGCAGTGAAATCGATTTGGGAGCTGAGAAAATTGACTAAACTTATCAAAGTTATGAGCAATGCAACTTTTTCTGCTCTCGAATTAGTGACTGATGAACTAAATGCTATGAGAACTGTGGTACTTCAAAACCACATGGCTCTTGACTTCACCCTAGTGGCGAGAGGTGGTACGTGCGCTTTAATCAAAGAAGAATGCTATTCGTATATTCCTGACAACCAGCACGAGATAAACAACCATCTTGAGGTGATCCAGCAAGTGTTGACCATAACCAAACCAGGCCCAAACCCTCTGACGGACTTTTTCCAGAATTTGTTTGGGGGGTGGGGTTCCATCCTAACGAACATCCTGATTGCCATTTGTGTGGGATTACTCCTATTAGGAGCATGCATTTGTTGTGGTATTCCCTGCATGAAAAAGTTAATCAAATATTTTATAGACATGTCAATTTCTGAGACTTTGTATCAAAGTACTGAAATTGAAGAGTTGTTGAAAAGTGAAACACTTTCATAAGTCTAAACTGAATGACTCTCTTAACTGCAAATCCTGAATGGAAGAGGTTAGGAGAAGAAGCAAACTGTTTATGCTTTTGCAAATAGAATTAAACAGTATTAACAGGGGGGAAATGTTAGAAAAATATGTATTAATGTGTGTGATTAATGCTAATTAGAAGCTAAAAGAGTTAACACATTTTTCATTCTATTTTATATACAGCTTAGTTTTATATGAGACCAAAAGATGTTTTTGAAACTGCAGTGTGCTTTCTGAAACTTGCAAGATGCCCTCTGACCTAATAGCTGCTAGCACAGCGAAATTCATGTTTATGCCTTTTGGAAATGTACTTGAAAAACAGGTGATTATCTGCTAGGTCAGGAAGCAATGAATGAAACAATGCTATATTCTATAATGTTATGATTTTGAACAATTAGCTCTGTTCGTGTATGAGAACATGCACAGCTGCAGAAGGAAGAGATAAAGATAGACAAAGAACTGTTGAAGAAATGAACTGCAATCTATACTTGCTTTGTGCTCAAATTAGCCGTAGTACCTTGAATGGTAACATTGCATATATCTAACCGGTGGTAGCCAAGGCCACGTTGTTTTTCTTAGGAAGTTTCTCACAAGAATTGATAGTACAAGCAGAAAAGTATGAAAACAACTGCTATGTAATGATGATGTTAAAACTTGTGATCTGCTACGTCAGCTTGGTAGGCAATGTCTTATTAGAAAATGTATAAAAATGCTGGTATTTCCTGATTCTAGTTAGACAAACTCTATATTAGCACGTTTTTGTCTCCTTGCTGCAAGGTTAAAGTGCCTTAACCTGAACCTACCGTGTATTGATTATTTTTAAAGTATATTTTTCCTTTGACAGCTGACATCTGTACAGTTATTGAAACATAGTTCAAAGCCACAGAAAACAATCCAGCAGTGCATAACTATAATGCCTTTCATACATTCTGACCACCCACTGAACATGAAACATGTAAAAGTAGAGGTGTGTCTATCTACATAAAGGATAAGCACACCTCAAGGCTGGTCAAACAATATGACATACTTGAGCTACTCCATGTCCAACTAATCATGGGAAAAATCCATTACCATATTCTTGCTAGCTATAGGTCCCTCACTATGAACAAAAAAACCCATACATCATACCTAAAGTTACTAGAATCACTCATCATCCAGCCCAATACAATATTCATGGATGATTTTAACTACCCCTCCATTAATTGGGAAGCATACATGACCACTAACAAAGATTTCTTGGCTTTGTAAATTCAAATGCCCTGGAGCAGCAAGTCTGAACTCCCACTAAGGGAACAAATATCCTAGATCTGGTACTCACAAATATGGGTGAGTGCTGCACCCCCCATTGTTATGTCCTCACTAGTAAGATCAGATCACAAAGTGGTCCTCCTTGAAATAAATGTAAAAAATGCAGTACCAGACCAAAATAAACCCCAGTCAAACTGCAAACACAAGCCACCCTGGTGGACCCCTAGTATTTATAGGTGGTACAACAAAAGAAAGATACTCCTGTATAGAAGTAAGAGAATGTGCACAACAGAGAAATAAGTCCCTCATTAGTCTAAACAAGTGAATCAGGATACTAGGCAAGTCTCTGAAAACAGACTTTGGGGAAAAATAGCCCCCAAAGCTAAGGCTAAACATAAGGCATTTTTCAGTTATGTCTGCAGTCTTATGGGCACACCCAACAATGTGTGGAATTAGTTGTAGATGTCATCACCTATACTCAGCCAGAATACATACGTTTCACCACTCCATCGCCCTCAGATCTCCCAAAAAATACCCTCGACCACTCCATCGCCAATTATTACCAAAGAAAAAGTTGCCACTGCACTCTCTAAAGCTAAAATGCAGCTTCAATGGGGCCTGATAATATCAGGCCCATTATTAGCCACACCCTCTGGACTGGCTTTGTCTCAATAGAGTGGAGGACAGCAACAGTCATCCCACTGCATAAAGGGCAACCATCTACTGACCCAGGAAATTACAGACCAAAAATGTTTGACTAGTCTTATATGTAAGGCCAAGGAAAGAATAATCATGGAACAGATAAATAATGATATAGGAAACCTCCAAACACTGGAGCCAACCCAGTTCAATATTGTCAATGGCAGGTTATGCCTACTGAAGCTGGTGGATTTCTTTGAGAAATTCACTAAGGCAATGAATGAGGCTAAAATAGTACATGCCAGCTTGACCTAGCCAAGGCATTTGACACAATTCCCCATTCAGGTATTATAAATCCATCCATCCTCAACCCATTTTTCCCATTTTGCACATGGTGTCGGAGTGTCACTTCAATGGTGACAATCATCTTGAGTGAACGTTTACACCACCGACTAGCTAGTCCTGCAAGGGTAGTTCATCCATACTACTCACTCACACACATATACTCATGCCTACAGCCAATTTAGAATGCCCAATGTCTTTGGAGTGTGGGAGGACCAATGTCGGCTTGCCCATCCAGGAAGGTAGCTTAAAGGTTCTCTGCAATATACATTATAAGGCCATGGTCAGCTCCATGCATAACTGCTGATCTCTTCATTCAGGAGGTTGGATGTGACCAACAATTATGCAGCTGCCAGGGCTGCCACAAGGGAATGGGAGTTGGAACACACTCTCCAGCAAAATGCATGATGCTGCACAACCATCCTTGATTTTCTCACTGGCCCCAGACAAAGAGTTGGCTTGAGCCACTGGTAGACCCGGAAAATGAGGAAGGAAGCTGGAGGCAGCTGATGGTCAGCTGCAGGAAAGAAAAAAAAATGAAAAAAAAGATATGGTGGTTCAGTGGTTAGCATGTTTCCTCATTGTGTTTGGCTCTCCAGTAAGGTTCTTGCCTGGTTTGTTTTCTGTTTGGAGTCTGCATGTTTTTTTTTTCTGTGTTCACATGTAGTTACTTAATGTGTTGTGGTTTCCACCTACATCGCAAAAACAAGCCCTGAGTGTGTGCCTTGCATAGGTGAGTGTGTGCCTTGCATAGGTGAGTGTGCTTGTGCATCTTGTGATAGGCTGGCATCCTATACAGAACAGTTTGTTTGCCTTGTGCTGAATGAATGCTGTGGTAGGCTCCAGCTCCACAGAGCATGAATGAAGGAACATACATTCCCCACATGAATCCATTATATTAAAAACATAAATGTTCCTGGTCTAGCTGCCCCTGCAGGTGTGTTATGATTCACTCTGTCAGTATTTTTCCAGATGTATTCCATGGGAATAACGGGGCTGTTTCAGTCAATGGTAGTAAAAGCTTTCTTTGTTAAATACTGCCTAAACAAGTCTTCACTGATACTAAATATACTTTTAGTTAACAAGGATATCTAATCTAGCTGTCTTAACAGTTCTCTGTTTACCGCTAAAGATGTTACAACCATAGAGTTAGACTCCCTGCCTAATTTAATATAATTAGAAAAAGACACATTTTTGTCCTTGCCATTATAAAGAAGTCAGGTTTCTTTTTTTTCATGGTCTCTGATGTTATTTTAGTCTATATGAATACAGTTAGCAAATCTCACCATGTCCCCCACGTGGTCTTTCCAGAGCTCGACAAGAGTGAAATAGCCATCATCACTGGTGTTCCACTTGCTTCCCTCCATCATACCTCACTTAGGACACCATTTTCAATGTTATAATGCTGCACCATAGTGTCCCTCTAATCTCTGTGCTTGGTGTAGCTTCTGATGTTTTACAGAGTCAGATTATACTTACTTTTCTCAGGGTCAGGCATGCTGTTTTGGTATGAAAGAATATGATTTACAGAAGCTATTATTTTGATCATATTATTTTTTACTGTTTTTCTGGAATCAGTCCAACTAAAATGAAAATAATTTGTGATGTACAGATGTATTTTGCCCATGATGGAATCCCAGCAATTCATATATATTTAAACCAGACTTATATAAGAAAAAATCCTTAAATGTGCATTTGTTAAAAATACTTTTATAAAATTCAGAATAAGTTAAACAATATATGTTAAAATATGGACTTCAATAGTACTGATTTATGATAATATTTCAGTCATAGACCTGTTTCAAAACTTTCTTAACATTAAACCAGCCTGCATTGAAATCAGAGTGTGTTGTTCTTATACAATGTGTCTACAGGTGACCTAGATAAAATTCCACAAGTGTCAACTGCCTGAAGTATAAGAGACTGAGGAACACAAAGCTGATCACTGTTTTCCTTAGGAAATCAATCCTAGTACAATTTCAATTTCAGGTTGGGAGGATGGCCTAATGGTTAAAGTGTTTGCATTACAAACACAAAGTGCAGGGTTTGAGTCTCACAAGGGATAATTGCTTAGGCTTATAAGGGCAGTTAGCTTAGTACTAACCCAAATATACACAGGCAGTGATTCTACATCAGAATGGCTTGTCCCATGCAAAAACACTTGCAGTTTAATTTTTCATCTTTGTGTGTTTCAGGCATTATCTTTCAGGATTTTGGTTCCTGAGCATTCTGTTGTTCGAAGTTTCATAGTACAACCCTATTAAATATGACTAATAGTAACAAGGATGGTGAAGGACACTGAATGGTAAAAGAAAAGGACAGCAATAAAAACACAAACATAATGGCTCTTTTCTTCAGCAGATTTATGTGTCCATAAGTATGCAATCATGCAATGGATTTCTGTGTCTCTGCTTGCATTTGTGAAGCTGATTTGAGGCTACCACTCTCAAGTGGTCTTTAAATATGATAAATAGACGGTAACAGAAGACAGTGATGTCACATTATCCTCAAACACAAGGCAGTGGAAACAACACTTCAGCCACAATAAGAAAGTGAACACAGTCCAAACACAGAAACATACACACATGTGAGCATGCACACTGAAACATACATGCACATAGCAGAAACCCAGTACCATGCATGACTGCAGCAAGCAACTATTTATAAAATAATGATGTTGTTCACAGTCAGTCTTTTAAATATAATTAATTGGCCAAAGATAATGATGATGTAATTTCAGACCCAAATACAACTGAGCAAAGAAAGCACTTCAGACACATTAAGGTTGCCTGCACAGAACAAATCACACACACACACACACACACACACACACACACACACACACACACACACACACACACACACACACAAAAACACTCATACAGAGAGTCCAGTGTACCTTTCCAACGTAATGAATATAAATAACCAGCATTTGCATTGGTATCATCCTAGTCAGAAGTCCTGGAAGATTCGTAATCTGTGTCAGAATATGCCACTATGCAAGTTCACACGTACAGCTCCTCTAATGTACTCATAGCTAATCTATCACATTCTCTCAATACTGTGAAGAGAACTCTCTGTTTTTAAATATGGATTATTTAAACTGGACAGGTATTAGTAAATGTATCATTTTACTGCTATCCTTACTGGCCAGACTATGCATGCAGTCATCTGAAAGCATGACACAGATGAAGATAAGAACTGAAAAAGAAATAAATCTATAACTAGCTTTTATTATCTGTTTCTCAAGGCATACAGATAAGGATTCATAGAACTAAAAAGCCCAGAAGACTGTTAAATGGAGTGCACTATCCAACAAATTACTTGCTTGGGCCAACAGAAGCCTGGCACCTACAAAATTAGAGTTAAATGAAGCTAAAATGTGCTCAAATTGTGACTAACTGCCAGTGCCAGTGGGCAAATAAAAGTTATATTTACCAGCAAAGTGACTACTCTGTTGTGTGAAAGACCTGCAAACAAGAGTAAAGACAAAGCAGATTGGAAAAATGCCTAAGATAAGACATATTGATTAGTTTACTGCCTATACACTGGAAGATTGATCTTACCTTGTAGACACAAGAGGAATGGCAGATGATGCAAAAAGTGAGTGCAAAGTAGAAGACACTCTGTTGAGAAGACAGTTCTATGAGGAACACATACCGATGGGGTGTGGGGAAGGTATACCATCAGCTGGTAATTTCTGATACTTTCTTTAGACTATCAGAAGCCATTTCCTGCATTTATCATAGCACACCTTCTCAGATGTATTTTGACATTAACTGTGAAAAATAATTTTCTACCATTTATTTTGGCCTGATATATGCTCAGAAGTCCTAATTATTTCTGGATTTGTGTACAGTGCATGCTGATAGTAAAATAATGGACAAGGGAAAGGTAACATTTGTACTGTTGCCTTTTATTGACAAGACCATTAAGGAGGTGGCTGCTGATAGTCGGAGAATCACGAGTTCCACATGACACATCCATGAATATAGAAGATGGTATTCATAGTCATACACTGCACAAGTATGCAAGGCAAATTACAAACACAGGTGCTTAGCCAATATGCTAATGCAGTATGCATGAACTAATGGCACTGGTTTTAGCATACGTGCAGCCCACAAAGAACTGCCAAAACAAACCGTGCAGAAATCTAGGTATGTAAGATGAGATGTAAAGAATTCAGGTAATACTAGCACACGTGTATGAACTACACGTGTGGAAGAATGTTGAAACTAGGTAAGTTTCCAAAGTTAGCCAGCAAGCCAGGCATTGCTGTAGTATTATAAGACTTCACTGCAAAGTGCTGCACGTACCTTGTCAGAATGGCTCTGGCAAATAGATAACCCCATTTTTCCAGCAGGCTAACTCTGAAGGAATCCATTGATGGCCACTGTTTATTTCATTCATAAATGTGGAAAGGGGTGGATATGAAAATTGAAAAATGGAGAAAGAGTAAATAAGGAAAACATGGTAGGATGACAAAAGAGGATCATGCTGGAAGAGGTAGGAGAGGAGGATTTTTTTTTTTATTGGTGAGGATAGACCCTTTTTTATGAACTATATAACTGAAGGAAAAGCAAGAGTAGGTATGACACATAAGAAGCAAGTTTTTTGACAAAAACATAAAAAGACGGAGAAGGCAAAGGGGGGTGGGTGATCACATGGTAGGTAGGGTTTACAAAGGGAAGGGATACCAGATAAACAGTGGATGGAGGATGGACAACAAGTGAGGGGGAGAATGTGGGACAACTGGCAATGGATAAGTATGAAACAAGGGGCAAGTGCACAGATAATGGGGGAAAGGGGGTGATAATATATCCCAAGCATTCTGAATCGTGGAAGATGCTGACATCTGTGCAATCACAGAAACCTGGCTCAAAGCTGCGGAGAGCAACCCAGCCATACCAGGTTACTCATCATATCATACATTCAGACCCAAAACCATGGGCAGCAAAGCAAAAGGAGGTGGAATTTCAATATATATTAAAGACATACACACCTCCAGGCTGGTCAAACAATATGACACACAGGAGACACTCCAAGTGCAGTTAACCATTGACAAGACCCCTATTCATATCATAGCTATCTACAGGCCCATAACATTGACTCAATATGCCCACTCCACTTATCTGGACCTCTTCACAGCTATCAAGATTCAACCCTTACCCTGATCCTGGGTGGCTTTAACTATCCAACCATGACTGGAAGAACTACTCATGCCAAAACACAAATACCCAGAGATTTCTTGATTTCATCAAAGCAAATGTCTTAGACAAGTTGGTCGACACCCCCAGAAGAGGTGATAATATCTTGAACTTGGTTTTCACCAACATTAGGAACCACTGCAGCATCCCTGCAGTGTCATCCTCCCTAGTAATATCCGACCACAAAGCGGTCACTTTCAAAGTCCCCCCACCCCCCCACCCCCAGCTAGGGTCAAACAAAAAAATGTTTCCAAAGCTGATTACAACCTCCTGAGGGAAGGTATAAATAGCTTCACAGCTCCCCCCCCCTGTAAAAAACTGGCATAAATGTCCAAACTTACACCAGAGTACTATACGAGCACGTATATAGCTGCATGGAATAAGGAATACCCGACAGGACAAAATCCTCCTCCTCAAGGAATAAGTAAACCTGTCTGGTGGACATCTGCAATACATAAACTTTATAATAAAAGGAAAAAATTGCAGTCCAGGACCAAGATGGAGCAGGTGCCTAATTGGAAGAAATCTCTTCTTTGCCCTAACAAGCAAATAAGAGCACTAGTGAAATCATCCAAAGTAAACTTTGAGTCCAAACTGGCCACATCTACTAAAGATAATCATAAGGCCATTTTCACATATGTCTGCAGTCTGAAAGGAAGCACTCAGACCTTCTTCGAACTGGTGGTCAAGGATACCACATACACAAATGCCATAGATATAGCCAACCTGCTGGCAGACAGGTTCAGTGAAAACTTCACCCCTCTGCCCCCCCATCAGTAAATCAGGACATCCTCAACACCTGCCACCCCTCCCCTTATCTCTAGGGAGCAATTCATCACTGCCCTCTCAAAGGAAAAAAATACAGCCTCCATGGGACCCAATAACATCCCAGGCTGCATTCTACATGAACTCAGGCAGGAACTTGCAGCACCATTAGGCACCCTATTCAACCAAAGCCTGAGTACCAGCTTCATCCAAGCTGAGTGAAGGACAGCCACTGTCATCCCTTTGCACAAAGGTGGAGCATCCACCAATCCAGGAAATTATAGACCCATCAGCTTAACTAGCCTGATATGCAAGGCCATGGAACGGATTATCATGGACCTCATTAATAAGCACATTGCAATCTCCAAACACTCGATCCCACACAGTTTGGTTTTGTCAAGGGGAGGTCATGCCTGTTAAATTTGCTTGACTTCTTTGAGACACCAAACCCATGGACGAGAGGAAGACAGTGCATGCCGCCTACCTTAACCTGGCCAAAGCCTTTGATACTATTCCCAACTTGGGTATAGTAGATAAACTCTGTCAACTAGGCATCAATCTGTATGTTACCAGATAGGTAGCAAGCTGGCTCACTGAAATAAACCACCTAGTTAAAATAGGGGAAGCCACCTCAAGCAGTAGACCCATAATGAGCAGTGTATCTCAGAGATTTATCTTGTGGCCTCTGTTGTTTGGGATATACTTTTCTGAGGTGCAGGTCAAAACTAGTGGGCTATGACCAAGTTTGCAAATGACTGCAAGATGGGTGCTGTCATGAATTCCACAAGTGATGTGAAGATCCTCCAAGAGGGTCTCACCCAAACAAATGACTGATGCCAGAAACATGACCTCAAACTGAATACCAAAAAATGAAACATCCTCCCCTTTGAGGAGAGTGAGATCACCTCAAATTATAACATTAATAACAAGGTCCTAAGTATGCAATCATTTGTGAGGGACTTGGGCACCCAGGCTGATAGCAAACTGACTTTTGACACCATATTGCCTCTGTTGTACAGAAAGCTTTCTACATGGCCCACCTCATTAGGAAGGGTATCTCATCCAGGGACAAGGAGGTCATAACATCCCTGTATTCTTCCCTGATAAGGCCCATTATTGAGTATAACACCCCTTTCAGCATATACCTCACAAAGCACATGCAGCAGCTGGAGAGACCACAGGAGTTCCTCACCAGGAAAATCCAGGGCCTCAAACATCTACCCTACACAGATAGGCTAAAAGCTCTGTCCCTCTACTCAGTCTCATACAGACTCCTCAGAAGTGACCTCTGTCTAGCATACAAAGCAATCTCAGACCCCGGTTGGATGGGACTGCTGCAAATCCTCAAGTCAAGCTCTACTTGAGTGACCCACATGCGCAACCTCAACCCAGTCTGTGACATCAATAGGACTTGTTGGCAAGACAGATTTGTATCTTAGAGATCCCCCTTTTATGAAATAGACTCCCTCTCCACATCAAGCAGAGTACCCCATTAACCCTTTTTAAGCACAACTTGGATAATTAGATGGGGAACAGAAAATAAATCCCTGGGATTCCACTTATGTCCCTGCTGGACAGGGGCATTGGGTGCTGACTTGTTGGAATATGGGCTAAATTCTTGGCTAGGCTGGTAAGATCCTCAGGGCCAGTAGCCTAGTAACTTATATCCTATGAAAGTCCTGCCTGGGGTGTCTGGACCTAGATTTTGAGGGTGTGGTCTCATGATGCCCAGCTGCTGCAGCCTGCCAGTTCAGTAGGTCTTACACCTGCTGCAGGAGGAGTTGCAAGGTGGCCCACCACTTATCCAAAGCCTTCTTCATAGCAGCCTTTACCACAGCCTGCAGATGGAACTACACCTACTGGTGGTGACTGTAGTGTTCTGGGCTGTCTGCAGGGCAGAGTCCACTATTTTCCCCAGTGATGTGGCAAAGAATGAGATCTCTCCCTTGCTATAATGAAGGATTCCAGCTGAGGTGCCCCAGGCTGTTCAGTACCTGCAGAGGAAGAAAACATGGGAAGAAAGAAATCTACCATGGTGCATTTGATTAAATATTGCAGACTAACTAAGCTAGCTAAAAACATTATATAAAAGGTGAAATGTGTATAAGGTCAGGAGACTAGCCTCTCCAGCCTCCTAAATGGAGGCAGTGGTTCACCTCTATTTCCTCCTATGCTACAAAACAAAATGGAAAAGAGGAAGATGATGCATGTTAAAATGCACCCTGCTAAGTGCATTTTTACATAGAAGGGTACAGTGCTCGAATATATTCAGTAAACTAATTGTCGTTTTTGTGTTTGTTTTTTGTTTTGTTTTGTTTCTGTTAAAGGAAGAAAAATTACATAAAACCCTACCATAATTCATTCACTCCAATGGACTCCAGTGGAGGAGGTTTGCGCTGTAATTTTGAATGGGCAGAGCCGAAGCATTTTGACAGAATCAAATTATGCCCTCACATTTCAAACAAATATTCATATATCTGGAACCATAGGGTTATGAAAGAAGTATAAATGTCAAACCCTTCAGCACAAACTATTTTATAGTGGTTATTCTTTAGGTTCTAGGTCTTAAACTGAATTTTATAAGTCCCAGTAAACACAGTAACTATTACATTTGTAATATCTGTGTTACTTGGTTGTTGAGATATTTTGAAAAATGTGAAAATGATATCTATATAAATTATTATCATAAAAACAGCAGTTACTATCGCTTTACCTGCAGTAGACAGAGGTCAAATATTAATGCAGTTGAGTTTGCCTTTGTGTAAGCTTCAAGATGAAATATTTTAAAACCTTGTACATAGCATGGTTTTGGAATTACTGATGCAAACATGAACAAGCAATATTTGACACCCAGAGGTGTCAGTAGGAGTCAACTGCAAGTTAACTGGAAGTGTCACTCGGATGTAATGAGTTAAAGCAATATACTTCCTGTGGACTGTATACTGCTTGCAAATTCATTACACAGTGGCAAATCAGCTAAATACTAAAAAAAAAATAATTAAATAAAATAAAAAAAATTGCCAGTGCAAAGCTATCAGTATAGCAGCAGCTCTACAGAATCATGTTCATCTCATAATTGCTGAATTGCAGTAATGAAAGCCAAGTGAAAGAATACTTACTGAATTACTCTGGCCACTGCCGATGAACTTCTTATACTCACTGGGCAGGCTGGAGTGGATGACATTGCTGCAGGTCATCACAGCCTGGTGTGGATGCCATTGCTGCAGGTCATCACAGGCTGGTGTGGATGACATTGCTGCAGGTCATCACAGCCTGGTGTGGATGACATTGCTGCAGGTCATCACAGGCTGGTGTGGATGACATTGCTGCAGGTCATCACAGGCTTAAGTGGATGACATTGCTGCAGGTCATCACAGCCTTGTGTGGATGACATTGCTGCAGGTCATCACATGCTGGTATGGATGACATTGCTGCAGGTCATCACAGTCTGGAGTGGATGACTTTGCTATAGGTCATCACAGCCTGGTGTGGATGACATTGCTGCAGGTAATCACAGGCTGGTCTGGATGACATTGCTGCAGGACATCATAATCTTGACAATGCAGTTCACCACTTCTGGGGATCCCAGTCTGCATGGACAGCTTGTCTGCAAGCTCAGTCTATACATATATTTATTTATTTTGTCTCCTTTACACACTAGCTTAGAGCTCTACCTTGAGTTTTCACAGATGCCATCTCTTCTAGAATGTGTCAAAAAACAATATGTTAACTGTTCTATGAAAATTAGACTGCTAGGGCATGAACCACACCTAATACAACATGACTATAAGCAGCTCAGGTAGCTAAAGGGTTGCTCATTGCTGAGTGGAGCATGGCCATGAATATGCACAATTTTGACAGGTGTGGATACATTTGGTAGTCAGTGTTCATTCATGGTCATGTTGACTTGTTTACAGCAATGGGGACCTGTGCACTTAGTGCAATAATCTGATTCATAGCACAGTGTGCCTAAAAGCCTAATTTATACAAATACACATTTTGTTGAAACATAATGAGCTTCAACATTTTGTATGCTACTGGTTACTGTGTTTCTGCAAAGATCTTTGGAAAGCCAAAGTAATAGCAAAAACTATATTAAAACTGAAGTTAAAGGCATGAAAGGGTGAATATGCACATAGTATTTCATTACAGTTAGGATAGAGCTGGAAGTGCTGCTGTAGCACCAGCAAGAATAAATTCTATTACTGCTAGTAGCAACTACCACTAACTCAGCAATTTCTACCTAAGAACCTTGGAAGTTCTCATCGGACTGTATGTTAAATGAAGCATTATTTCACATTTGTCAGTGCATGGTCATGATTGAATGTAATTATAATAAAATGATTGTCATTTGTTCACAGACATGGCAGCAAAAAAAACAGTGGCAGATTGTGGTATGCAGCAGCAAGCTGATGGTGACAGTCATGTGGCTGTTGATGATGATGCTATCACTGTCTTACCCCTGACACAACCTAAGCATAGTGGCAAAGAGTCACAAAGCAGAGCTTCTCTACAGCAAGCTGATAACCCCAGAATAGGGAAAGCAGGGTTGCAGGTAGTGCACCATGGGTACATGCCATTAACAAAAGAGTTTGAAACTGCCTAACGTTCTACCTCTCTGCCAGGTGTAGATGTGGAACCTTCGGAAGATGACAAAACAGTGCTGCTGATGGCACTGATTTGTGAGTGCTGCTGCTGACATTGATTTGTGAGTGCTGCTGCTGACACTGACTTGTGAATGCTGCTGCTGCTGACACTTATTTGTGAGTGCTGCTGCTACTGACACTGACTTGTGAATGCTGCTGCTGACACTGATTTTTGAGTGCTGCTCCTGCTGACAGTGACTTGTGAGTGCTGCTGCTGCTGGCACTGACTTGTGAGTGCTGCTGCTGCTGACACTGATTTGTGAGTGCTGCTGCTGACACTAACTTGTGAATGCTGCTGCTGACACTGATTTGTGAGTGCTGCCGCTGACACTGACTTGTGAGTGCTGCTGCTGACAGTGACTTGTGAGTGCTGCTGCTGTTGACACTGATTTGTGAGTGATGTTGCTGCTGACACTGATTTGTGAGTGATGTTGCTGCTGACACTGATTTGTGAGTGCTATTATTGCTGACACTGATTTGTGAGTGCTACTGCTGCTGACACTGATTTGTGACTGCTGCAGCTGCTATATGACTACTTTAGGAATTTCTTCATTTGAGTTCCACAGTCACATTGTTTCTATTTTTTTGTTCTTTTTTACTGCAGTTTGCTTTAACTTAAATTTGTTTTTCTTTACATTTGTTTTGCTTTAAATTTGTATTTTCTTGAAGCTTTAAGTTATTGATTGGGGCTAGTTATCAAATATTTTTTTTCTATTCTCTGACTGCAAAGATATTAAGCCAAGATGTTCTGTGGGATGAGCTGAGAATAAGAATTTATTTTTAAGGTAAATAAAACAGGAAAATATTTTATTTTTTTTGGGGAGCTGCCACTGATCTGCAACTGCTTAGCTATTAGGTGCTTAATTTTCCTCTCCAGTCACCCTTACCCTTTTGTACTATTAAACTTAGTGGCTCCTGATTAGCCTGGCCCTACTGTACATTTGAATTTGGAAGCTCATACCATATTATCTGTTCATTCTACTAAACATTGGAAGCTCAAACTGGGAAGACTCTCCCCTTAGACTGCTAAAATTGTTGACTGCTAAATTGTAGTTACCCTGTCCTTCATATCTTCCCACCACTTAGTGCGCACTGCAAAACCTAAAGTATGAATCCATTTCTTCCATCTTGGTTTTAAAATCACAAACATCTGGGCAAAACCACCAATCACTGGTAGCATATAAACCACTTTTTAGAAATCAGCTTTGGATCAGTGCTTGTGTTGTGTTCCTGGTGATAGAAGGAGCGGAGTGACATTATGTTGTAGCTCTCCTAAATACCTCCATTCACCAGAAAGCCTAAAAACTGATTCTTAGGTATCAAATTGAGATTAGTGCTACTATTTTGCTCTTTCTGAGAGAAGGACCAGAGGGACATTGATGCCAGACTTTCTTTATTGGTCTGATTTTGTAGCAAAGATTTGGGAAAGACGCAAAGAAGGCAAAAAGAAACAAAGACATACTGCAAAGATACAGATGAATTGCATGAGACAAAACCTGTGAGAGACAGGCATAACTGTCAAAGAAGATAGGAAAGCGTCATTGAATCAAGAGAGGTGGCAACAGTTTATGCAACACTTTGACACCATCTAGACAATGGAAAGCTTTGTTCTCTTGTGCTGAGCTGTTCTACATTTCATCTGTCACTGGCTGTGGCAGTAGCATACTAGGCCAATGCAGGATGATGCTGTGCAAAATGCATCAAACTGTACACATTCTACATGAAGTAGGATGATCATACAGAAGAGCCTCCCCAGACACATACATATGTCCTAAATGGGATTTAAGCAGGCCACATACTTGCTCAGTGGCTATCCCTGTCTTGGGCAGGGTGGTATTTGTAGTGCTCTTCTTCAGTTCTCTGTGGACTGGTGTCACTGGACATGGTTCAAGTGTGTAGCCTGCGTCACCTGAAAAATGTAATGGGTAGGTGGCACAAAGACAGGTGATTAATCATTACACATTATTCATTGCATATGGGAAATGCAGTGGGGGTATTTGATAATTTAGGGTGCTGTTATCAAAAAGATGTCTGTACAGCATTCTGCCATGCAAGTGGAGGTACAATTAACTTGTGTGCCATATATGGGAATTTTGGGCATTGCCAGGATGCTGGGCTGCTATGCTGGTGATACAGCCATGTACTTTACACACTATCTTGGGACTGATGCAGTGTTAATCCTTCCTGTTACAAACACTCCTCTCTCATGGTCCTGGTGGAGCCATAAAAGCTATACAATTACAATCTGTCACACCAAGCACCTCAGCAAAGGTGAACAGACCACAGAAGACACCCATGGTGGTAGCGTGGTCCTGTAGTGAGTAGGATAAATAAATATTCTCATCCATGTGAACTAGAATAACACTGAGAAACTGCTGTAGTGCCCTCAAAGCCAAAGCTCATCAGATACCCAACAGGTCTCCAGCCTATTTGAAAGGTTCCCATGGCAAGTATAGTGAGGGCTATACATACCTTGATATCAGCATAAATACGAAGGCCACACATCCCTAAATTTCCAGTTTGTGGGCTACACGAGTTCACAAAGCCCTGATAGTGTCCCTGTCCACATGAAAGAGGTCAAAAAACTAATTTGGCTCAAAACTGTAATGCATTAATAACTGTCTGTAGCTCAACACTCCTAAGTGCTGTGTGAAGCTTTGCCCACTGTGTTGTATTCCAGCAGAAACATACGTCCCAAAATACAAAACAGTGAAACTCACAGCCAGACCAAGCAACTTTGATTATTGCAAAGTAACTAGAAATTACAGTGCTTGCCTTTTTATAACGTATGTTTTGAAAACCCACTTACATAGCAATATTCTACTCTGAGTCACAAAAGACAGGAAAAGTGTCCATGATCAAACTATTGATGCAGCATTCATGAGCTACTGTTGATTTAAATGTCAGTATGCACACATTTGCATACGAGTGTCTCTGCATCTTTTTACAGGCTGCGCATATATGCAGCAAACCCCTAAGAATCAGACTTCCTTTGCTTGTGTCTGCAACTTGCACAAATGAGAGCTGTGCACAAGTAAATGGTCACAAGTACCACCCTTGGTGTAGTTGCAGTAGATGACATAATCACATGTTGAGCCTTCTGTTAAGGTATATATAAATATGTTTTTATATATATATATATATATATATATATATATATATATATATATATACACACACACACACACACACACATGTATGATTGTTGTTTAAGTTCAGGACATCTTCAGCCATGCATGCTTGTACTATAAGATTTTTTTCATGCTAGTACAAAAGTGCAATGTCAACCATAAAATATCATCTTGTAGAAGAAGTGTTAAATAAAACAGTTTTGTATTTCAAAGCAAAGTTGTAAAACAAGTGCCTTGGTCAGCTCTTAAAATTTATATTGGGAGCATTTTCTGAATACCTCACAAAAGACCCAAAGAAAAGAGCGAGCGATCCTCTTTACAGCAAACTCCTTTACAACTGCAGGTGTACTTTGCTCTAAATTTGGATTTTGAATTTATTGTACATAGCTCTGAACACAAGGTGGCAGTCTAACCTTAAATTTGCAGACAATGCAGCACAGTTTTTTTATTCCCTCCCTGGGCTGAGCTACTTAGTAAAATGCAATAATTATTGCAAATCTAATACATACTTTTGTAATAAGTATAATAACTATAATTACTGCAGCTATTGTACTTCTCTTGTCTGGTTCTTAGGTTGAAGACAATTTTGTTGGTACATTGTTTCAGGGAAGATATTGTTGGTCTTGGTAGGAATCCTTTCCTACAGCACTGAATGGTAGGTGACTATCCTTCAGAAACTTAAAAGTAATACCAAGCTAGTAGTGGATGGATCTGGTATCAAAATAAATAGCACATAGGGAAATCATTGTGGCTTATGTCCCCTATGCCTCACCTGGGTCAATGTCGGGAGCCCTGGATACATAATTTAGAAAAGATACCTGATCAGGCAATGCCTCATCCGCGGGAGGTACCTGGTCACTTAAACAACTATGGCGTTATGATGACCGCAGTCTCTCACATCAAGATGTCTCCTGCAGCCTTCGTGTAGTGGTTCAGTATATGGTTTCTACAACAGATACAAAAAACATCTATTGAAAGTTTAGATGCAAAAACTGCCAGCTGGAAGTTTCAGATGACACAGGGGATAAAGCACAAAGAGAAAGCAATAAAAATTATATGAAACAATGTGACGACTCATACCACGACCAAATCAACTGTGAAACATAAATCGTGAAAGTGCTGCAACATATGCCCAAGTAATTTATAAAGGACAGTTAACTGCAGCAAAATGTAACTTCTGAGACCTAGCAATGCCTAGAGATCATTAATGGTGGCAGTTTATCATGATCAAATACTTAGTGCTGGTCTAGTTTAAAGTAACAGGATGGGAATAATAGTTACACACCAAGGATGATCAGGCACTCGGGCGAGACTCCTTAACTGCTCCTAGAATCCAGAATAGCAGGCTGGATAACTGAAGAGGGTGAAAGCTTCAAAGCTCCAAACCTGGAAGCTGATAACAAGATCAAAATCCTGGATTTCACTAAAATTAATAAAATGACAGTTCAGAAATCTTGAGGAATTCAGGAGTGATAAACATCTGTAAATATCCAGCAGAGTAATAAAAGACCTGTAATATTGGAGAACCTGACAGCAGCACAGCCAAGAAACAATTAAAATCAAGCCAAGATAACAGCTCCAACATCAACATCTTCAAGTCATACAGCTGAGGAGAACCAATTAACTGTTTTGCAAACAATAAAAATAGTAGCAGTGAAGGAGCTGGCAGGAGCTGGCACTGACATAGTTTCAGGTGTTAAAACCAAAAATGTAGATGATAGTTAAAATAGCCATATGAGCATTAGAAAAACGCCCAAGTTGAATAAATGAAAAGAGCCAGAGCACTGAGAACAGTAACAGTAAGGAGATATATTTCTGCATGCAGCACTATAATGCAGTTGTTTGAGTGAGCAGATGTTTAGCAATCAAAGAACAAATGACATCTCCAAACTACCTTAATGTTCAGCTTTAAAATAATTTTCCAGTAAGATACATAGGATGCCAGCTACTGAAATTCAATTATTTGGTAAAGTATGTAGAAAACAGAGAAAACAAACTGAACGAGCAGTAAAATGGCAAAGTGGCAATACTAATATGTCATCAGAATAAAAATGTTCATGCATTCAACCATTTAAATATCACACCAGAAAAATCACATGACTATTTAAGCCAATAATATCATTGAAAAATACATTATACAAATAAACTGCAAAACAGCAGTCAATTACAAATTATTTAACTTCAATGCACTTTTTAAAACTGTATACCATTTCAAACAAAAGTCTATCCATCACCCCTTTTCCAATTTTAGTACATGGAGTTGGAGTGTCACTTCAACAGTGACGATCATCTCAAGCCAAGGTTCATACTGACAGGTGGCAAGTCCTGCCATGGAGGTTCTTTCATACCACACACACTCACACCTATGGCCAATGTAGTGTGTCCAATCCACCTACTGCATATCTTTAGAATGGGGGAGGAAACCAGACCACCTGGATGAAACCCATGTGAGCACAAGAAGGACATGCAGACTCTGCACAGAAGGCACCCCAGCCAAGGATTGAATCAGAGAACTTCTTGCTGTGAGACAAAGATATATAGACACATGTAGCTCGGTAGCTATGCATGTTTCTGTGTGTGCATGTGTGTATATATATATATATATATATATATATATATATATATATATATATATATACATACACACAGTGGATATAAAAAAGTGTACGCACCCCCTGTTAAAATGCCAGGTATTTGTGATATAAAAGAATGAGACCACAATAAATAATTTCAAAATTTTCCCACCTTTAATGTGACCTATAACCTGTACAATTCAATTGAAAAACAAACAAATCTGTTAGGGCAAAAATATAAAAAATAAAAAAATGTACAATAAGCTGGTTGCGTAAGTGTACACACCCTTAAACTAATACTTTGTTGAAGCACCTTTTGATTTAATTACAGCATTCAGTCTTCTTGGGTACACACCTGCCATCAATTAAAGAGACTCTGATTAACCCCAAATAAAGTTTAGCTGTCCTAGTAGGATTTTCCTGACATTTACTTAGTTGCTTGCTACAGCAAAAGCCATGGTTTGCAGAGAGCTTACAAAGCATCAAAGGGATTTCATTGTCGAAAGGTATCAGTCAGGAGAAGGCTACAAACATTTTCCACAGCATTGGGTATACCATGGAACACAGTGTAGACAGTCATCAAAAAGTGGAGAAAATATGGGACAACAGAGACGTTGCAAAGAACTGGACGTCTCTCCAAAATAATTGAAAAGCATGACGAAAACTGGTCAGGGAGGCTGCCAAGAGACCTACAGCAACACTGAAGGAGCTGCAGAAATTTCTGGCAAGTACTGGTTATGTACTACATGTAACAACAATCTCCCATATTCTCCATATGTCTGGCCTATGGAGTAGGGTTGCAATATGCCTTTTCATACACAAAAAATCATCCAGGCCTGGCTAAATCTTGAAAACAATACATCAAGTCTCCCAAAAGCATGTGGGAAAATGTGTTATGGTCTGATGAGACCTAGCTGGAACTTTCTGGCCACAATTCCAAAAGGTACGTTTGACGCAAAAACAACACTTTGCATCACCAAAAAAACACCATCCCCATGGTGAAGCATGGTGGTGGCAGTATCATGCTTTGGGGTTGCTTTTCTTCATCTGGAACTGGGGCTTTAGTCAAGGTGGAGGGAATTATGAACAGTTCCAAATACCGGTCACTTTTGGCATAAAATCTTCAGGTGTCTGCTAGAAAGCTGAAGATAAAGAGGAATTTCACCTTTCAGCACAACAATGACCCCAAGCATACATCCAAATCAACAAAAAAATAGCTTCACCAGAAGAAAATTAAAGTTTTGGAATGTCCCAGCCAGAGCCCAGGCTTAAATCCAATAAAAAAATCTATGGGGTGACCTGAAAAGGGCTGTGCACAAGAGATGCAACCAGCTTATTGTACATTTTTTATTTTTATATATTTTTCCCCGTAACAGATTTGTTTGTTTTCCAACTGAATTGTACAGGTTATAGGTCACATTAAAGGTGGGAAAAGTTTTGAAATTATTTATTTTGGTCTCATTTTTATATATCACAAAAACCTGGCGTTTTAATAGGGGTGTGTACACTTTTTATATTTAAAAGAAGTATAGCCCCTAACAATCTCTTTCAGGTCATTATTGTTTCAAATAGACTGAACCCAGGCAGTAGCAGCAGTAGTTTACTTGCTGCATTATCCACAATGAGAGATGCTCCATGGTCAGGATATTAATCTAACTCATACAGTAGCCACTGCCAAATGCTTGACTATGTGTTATTCGGTCATCATAAGCCCCCAGACTTATGTTTCAGAAAGAGCCTTCCCTGAAAGGCATGAGACTACATTGAGGAGATGGAAATAATAAACTAGAAGGAAGTTATTGAGACATCTGATAGAAATATAACCCTTGAGGTAGTCTTATAACTTTTAATTCCTGTACTCAGCAGCTTGTTTCTCATTAGGCTTAGGTTTCTCATGACAGATACGTACCTGTGGTTTACCCCCATGTTTAAATAGTTTAATGATAAAACCTACTTTAATTTGGACGGAAAAATCTCAAGAGTACTAAACACCATTTCCCTCAACCTCTGAACGTTAAAATCATAACGCTGGCCTTTAAAAATCATAACAGATGGCCCAAAAGAGGACCACTTTCCTAATTTTTAAATACTAGACCCCATACACTTAATGATAAGGTGTATTTATATAGACTTGCTTCAGTTATTTAATAATGTATACAATCTTTAACAGTTCTATCTTTATAAGAAAAAATCATAAGAAAGTCAGTAAATATAGGAAGAGCAAGACAAAATCTGAGGGCAAAAATCATAGCACTATGTCTAAATCATAGCAGTTGAGAGGTATCCTAAACAATACCAGTTGTTCCTTACTTTCAGAAGATACAACAGAACAGGCATAAATGAGCAGCTTCAAGGCTTTAGGGAACCTTGTTATGGATACCTGGGATCACACTGATAATTAGAATGATAACAGACTGCATGTTCATTCTGAGATCTGTTTCACAAATGATTTCTTGGAGTATATTTCAGACAGCGCAGTGGTCCAGCGTTTAGCATTGTCATCTTACAGCAAGAGGTTCTCCGGTTCAGTTCTTGGCTGGGCCGTGCCTTCTGCATGTAATCTGCATGTCATCCCTGCATTCACATGGATTTCCTCAGGGTACTGCAGTTTCCTCCCACATTCCAAAAGACATGCATCTGGAGCATTTCTCCCTGGGCCTCCGCTGAAAATGGGCTCTGTCCCATTCAGACTTTCCTGATAAACAAATTTTAAATAAATAAATAAATATTTTACAGTCTGATGAGAACAGCTCTTCTACTTGTAGCTATTTTATCCCTCCCACATCTGCTGCATGGCATAACTGAGTGTACCCACTGATTCTAGTTTAGGAAGGTCTCCTTGCTAACTGGACTTTTCCCCAAAGTATATCCAGGATTACCAGCCCACACCCAACCCGAGACCCTTAGCTAAATCAGTGGAGATTTTTTTTTTTAAGGGCAGATGGCATATGCAAACAAACATAGCCTGTTATCACACAAGTAAGATAACTTTAGAAGGGTGGGGGTGGGGGTCTTATACACTTACTGTGTTCTGTTCTGTCACTGGTAATATCTGCTCTAATATGATCAATGGTTTACTTTCAACAGCTGTATTTCAGGTTTTGAAATGAGCATCTGAATCTATCTGTTCTGATAAATTTTTGTCCAAACTGGAATGTATGATGTATGTGCATGGCTAAAAAGGCAATTAGATGATTCAGAAATTACTTAAAAGGACCAATCATTAAATATTTTTATAAGCAAACATATCTAAAATGACAGGATCTCTAAGTGGAGAGTTCCACAAGGCATAATACAAAGCTATATATTGTTTTGTCTCTTTATCAATGATTTTGTCCTGCTCTGCCCAACCTAAACATGGCCTGATATGCAAATTATTTTATTCTATTCTAATCAAATTTCCAGAACTAATGAGGAGTCCCAAACTAACCTCCATAAACAGTTTAGCAAGTTGATGCATTGGCTTTCAAACATTTCTAGTGAATGTGAAAAAGAAAACAGTTTAGTTGTTTGTTGACAAGCCTTAAAGAATCAGTGAAGCAAGTAAACGAAAGATGAATGATGTTCTAAACAACTCTATAGCTACAGCAAGGCAGTAAAACTACCTTGGAGTATGGCTTGATCTGATCTTTCTTTTCAAATTCATGTGGAACACTGTGTTAGTAATATACCATAGCACTTTAAGTTGTTGTCATCTCAGTAGTCTACTCTTCTTTGAATTAAAAAGAAGTATCTGTAAAAGCCCACATAGCTAGAACATGGAAGCATGCTCTGCTAAAGAAGATCTGTTGCAATACTACGTGAATTAAAGATCCCACAAGGGTCTCTAATTTTCTAGAGGTAGTCTTCACCAATATGAGTGAACGATGCAATGCCTCAAGTGTAAGGCCTGCACTGGTTAAATCTGGCCATAAATTAGTTATTTTTGAAGTAGCAATAGCACCAGAACTCCCCAAAGGAGAATTCAGGCTAAATAATTTCACCAAAGCTAACTACACCCTCCTAACAGAGGGTATAATCAACTTCCAAGCTCCAGTTTCCACAGATGGCATTGACAGCTATACTAAAGTTTACACTGATGCCTTGTATAAACATCTACACAAATGTATAGACACAGCCTTGCCTGATAGGATTAAAGCAAGAGCCTCAAGAAAAAACAAACCTTCCCGGTGGACATCTAGCATTAATAAATTATACAATAGGTGAAAGAAGCTGCTGTCTAAAAATATAAAAGTGAGATCCCAGAACTGGAAGACCACCCACCTCTGCCTAAACAAGCAAATAAGACAACTCATAAAATCCTCAAAGAGCAGCTATGAGAAAAATTAGCAACCATAGCCAAGGATAATCATAAGGCTTTCTTTAGCTACATCTGCAACCTAAAAGTTAGGACTCAGATGTGTGCTGAACTAATGGTGTCTTACTTCCACGGTGGTACAGCAATAGCATTGCTACCTCACAGCAAGAGGTTCTCCTGTTCAATTCTCAGCTGGAGTGCCTTCTGTGTGGAGTCTGCATGTCCTCCCCGCAGTCGAGTGGCCTCCGAAAGACATGCGTGAATGGGCGTGCCTTCGCTGAAGGTTGGGCGCCGGGCTGGCAACTTGGCACCATAAAAATCTACTGCCAATCATTAGCAGACCAGAGTTCCACTGTGGCGACCCCTAACTGGGAAAAGCCGAAAAGACAAACATCACACACACTGACCCTGTGGAAATTGCAAACCTGATAGCAGACAGATTTGATGAAAACTTCACCCCCCAAGCATACCAGAAACCATGCCTTCAACATCACCTCCTCCCTGCATCTCAAAACAGCATGTCATCAATGCTCTCTCCAAGACTAAGAACACAGCGTTCATGGGACCAGGTGGCATTCCAGGCTGCATTCTTAATGTTCTTAAAAGCTAGCTACTCCACTATGCACCCTATTCAGCCACAGCCTGAATACTGGCTTTGTCTCCACAGAATGGAAAACAGCGACTCTTATCCCCCTCCACAAGGGCAGCTTGGCAACAGACCCAAGTAACTATAGACCCATAAGTTTAACCAGCCTCATCTGTAAGGCAATGGAACATATCATCATGGATCTAATAAATAAGGATATACGTGAACTACAAACCCTATATCCATCACACTTCGGTTTTGTCAAGGGTAGGTCATGCCTGCTAAACCTGGTAGACTTCTTCCAGAATGTGACCAGAGCCATAGACAAAGACAAAGTTGTGCACACAGCCTATCTTGACTTGGTCAAGGCGTTCAACACAATCCCACATTCGGGCATCATTGCCAAACTAACCCAGTGGAATATCAACTTCTATCTCATCAGGTGGGTTGCAAACTGGCTGACAGATTGACAACACTCAGTCAAAGTGGGAGACTTCACCTCTACCAGCAGACCTGTCACCAATGGGGTCCCACAAGGGTCAGTGCTGGGCACCCTCTTGTTTGGCATATACTTCTCAGAAGTCCAGGCCAAAATGGAGTGGCTGTGGCTAATCAAGTTTGTGGATGACTGCAAATTAGGTGCTATCATTGAATCCTCTAGCAATGTCAGCTTTCTTAAAATGGGGCTTACACAGACCAATGACTGGTGCCAAAGCCATGGTCTTAAACTGAAGGGTCTATATTGTATATTCGAAGCTTCAAAATTTCGAACCTCATATGTTCAACAACATATGAACAAAACTTGAATCTTCGAATATATAATAAAAAAGTAGGTGGGGTGGCAACAGACAAATCACAAGGGGCACTACATGGATTTCCAGCACATGGGTGTTTTTTGCTTGTGGTCATTGCAGTTACTGCAAGTATGCACCCAAGAGGAAGAGTTTCACCTCATCTAACTGTTCACAAGTTTATGATATGGTTTATGGGACTTGTACTACTGACTGGGTTGTTTATTTAGTTCAATGTTCTTGCCCTGCATTTTGCATAGGACAAACATCACGTCCTTTTAAACTTATGATTTCAGAACATTTGAGTGATGTCAAACGTGCCAGAATGGCTAATGCATTATACAAACATAGCATGAAACATAAGACAGCTAGATTTACTTTTACTATTATTGATAGAATATGGGCTAACAATATCTCAAAAGTTGGTTTACATTCTTTGCTTGACTACAAGGAATGCAAATGGATTGTTAAATTGGGTGCACTTTTTCCACCTGGAGTTAATGAACAAGTTTAGGTACTGATTATGCTGTGAATTGGGGTTGATAAATGTATAAGAAGAGGGGAAGGAAATGATTTTGTGTTATTTGTTGCACTGAGGAAGGCTGTTTGCCGAAACTGGTATGCTTATTTTGTGAATTTACCCTTTGGGTACATCAGTGTATGGGCTCATTAATAAAATTGTGCCCATGAGCTGTTCTTTGTGTGCTGGTCTCTTTTTGTTGGAATGATTCGTTGATTGGATCGTGCACCATGCCGTACTTTGGGTGGGCTTTGTTTGGCATTTATGAATTTCCAGTTTCCCATCCAAGTGTCCAAGTTACACTTGAACTAGGTTAGGGAGGAACTCTGCTTCACATGGATGGGTAGCCTTTTCCATAGACTGGGTAGTCTCTGGGATACATACCTATCTCGCCAGCAGGTTCTATTTATATCACAGGCAAGGCTTAAGTCTTTAGAATGGGTAATTCTGGTGGTGTTTATTTTGTGAATATGCAGGAGGTCCATCAAAGTGGGGTCTGACAATGCCCTGTATGCCAGGCATAGATCTCTCCTCAAAAGCCTGTAGGAGACAGAACACAGGGATAGGGCCTTGAGGTGGTCTGAATAGGACATACTAGTTACGCCCTGTATTCTTTTAGTGAGGAACCTCTGTGGATGTTCCAGTTGTTGGATATGCCTGGTTAGATACATACCAAAGGGGGCATTGTACTGAATGATAGGTCTGATGAATGCTGAATACAGTAGAACAATGACTTACTTGGACTCAGATGCTATACCTTTGTTTATAAATTGCGCAACATAGAATGATTTCCTCACCACAGTAGACATTTGATGGTCAAAGGCTAGATTACTATCTATGTGTGTCCCTAAGTCCCTGACTACTGGGTCATCTCTAAGTGGTGTGTTGTCAATATAATAGTTACCAGGGATGGATGACTTCCTAAAGCATGCTGCTATACATTTCTTGGTATTTAGTTTTAGTCCATGGCTCTGACACCAGTTGTTTGTCTGTGTCAGCCCCTCCTGGAGAAGATTTGTGCCAGTGTGAGATTCAATGACAGCTACTAATTTGCAATTGTCTGCAAATGTAGTCAGCCAGAGACCACTGACATTGGCCTTGACTTCTGAGAAGTAAATGCCAAAAAGGAGCGGTCCAAAGACTGATGCCTGAGGGACTCCACTTGTAACTGGCCTCTTTGTAGAGGTGGAATCCTCAATTCTAACTTCCTGGGTCCTGTCTGTGAGTCAGTTGTCTATCCACTGGGTGACATATAGGTTTGTACCTAAACTCTTGAGTTTCTCAACAACGCCCGAGTGGGGTATTGTCAAATGCTTTGGCCAGGTCAAGGTAGGCAGTGTGAACAATTTTGCCCTCATCCATTGCTTTGGTGACCTTCTCAAAGAAGTCCACCAGGTTGAGTAGGCATGATCTGCCCTTGATGAAACCAAACTGGGTTGAGTACAGTGTCTGGAGGTTTACTATATCTCTGTTGATCATCTCCATGATAATTCTTTCCATGGTTTTACATAAAAGATTAGTGAGACGTATGGGTCTGTAGTTTTCAGAGTCTGTAGATGGCCCACCTTTGGAGGCTACAGTTAATTAGTATTTCCAGAGGTCCTGATAGGTCATGTTTCATACTATTTAGAAGGCATCCTAGGATATTGTCTGGGCCCATTGATGCAGTGTTCTTGGTCTTAGAGAGAGCATTAAGGACCTGTTCCCTAGTGATAGTAGGGGGAGTTATATTTGATGATACTTCCTGAGGGAAGGTTGAGGGGGAGAGTTGGAGCTGAATTTATCACCCAGGAGGTTTGCTATATCTTCTGGCTCAGTATAGGTGGCTCCATTTACAATGAGCTCTGCACACAATTGTGTATAGTCTTTGAGGTTGAGGACATAGCTGAAGAATGCCTTGTGGTTGTCCTTGGCCTGGGAGGCCAAATTTACCTCAAATTTGGCTTTGGTAGACTTTATTCATCCTCTCAGTTATATTCCATATTAGTGAGGACCAGATCCAGTATGGTTGCACCCTTGGTTGGTGTATTAACTATCTGATCCAGGGAGTTTGTGTTTACAAAATCCGGAATCTCTGTGCATCTATGTTTGGTGTCATATAGGATTCCTAGTTAATAGTGGGGTAATTAAAGTCATCCATGAAAATAGTATTGGGTTGGATGGTTACTGTTTCTAATAAGTTTAAATACATGGTATGGGTTTCCTGGGGCATAGAGTGGGACCTATAGCTTGCAAGGTAGTGGTATTGGATTTTACCTATGGTGATCTGAACATGGAGCAGCTCAAGTGCATTGTCCTGTTTGACTAGCCTTGAAGTATATTTATTTTTGATGTAAATAGAGACACCTCCATCTTTAGTCCCCACCTGTGAAGTAGCTGGCCTAAATGTGTGGAAGACATGACGTATAACCTTGCACTGTCGATGTGCTCTCTGCAGCTTTAAACCATGTCTCAGTAACCGCACAGACATCAGCATTCTCTAGGGTAAAGAAATCTTTTAGGGAGTGGAGTTTTTTTGTTTAGACTCCTAGCATTGAGTAGTAATACCTTTAGATTTTCTTGGTTTTGATTTGCTATGTCGGAAGTACCTTCAGTTTGGCATTGCCTAAAAAAGGGCACTATGGCGGAAGACAATGTTTTAGCTAATATTTGAAACCCTAGAGGAGAGAGGTGCAGGCCATCCCTGGCAAATTGTTCACCAATTCCTTCCATGCTGACAAATATTGCACCCCCTTAGAAGGACACTAGAAACTAAGCCAATTATTAAAGTCAATCATCTTTTGTTCATAATGTGGCATCATCCTTGGAGAAGGTAAAATGCTGTTCAATACCAGGCTCATATGAGGCTGAGACACATATTCTGAGAGCTCCATCATGTATCTCTTCATATAGTCTAGGGATGTACATCTCAGGTCATTTACTCCCACATGGACTATGACTGAGTCATATTGGTAATTGTGGTCCAGTGATCTGTGTGCATGCATAATGTGGTATATCCTAGCCCCTGATAAGCAAATGACCGTAACTTTCTCTTTACTCAGCCTGGTGAGAGGGACATCAGTGTGTCTCATGATGGAGTCTCCAATGACTAGAATGTTGGATCATGTGGTGGCTTTCCTTATGGGATTAGAGGCAAATGCTCCATGAGATGTAGCTCTATGTGTTGATGTGGATGCTGTTTTGAAAGAGGGAATTTGGGGCTGCTGAGGGTATTTGTTATGTGTACTTTGTCTAGGAGGTCTTTGTGGTTTAAGAAGGTTACATATAAGTGCCTCAGCATATATGGGTCGATATGTCTGCTTTGGATTGTGCGTGATGGGTGCAGCGTGTGTATGTACTACTGGCAACCTTATTGATATTAGCAGTACTTTTATGTGAGAGCTTTGCCTCTAGTGACATTGCGTAAATACATCTCTCACATACCATATCAGTTTGCTTGAGAAAGATTTAAAAATAGAGTACTTAGATTTTCATAGTTGTTCATTGCATTTGTTCATTTTTATTCTACCTTTCCTCTTCATTCTAATTACTTATTGTCCTGTAGAATCAATGCATTCCATTCCAGTGACATCCGTATCTGACACCTCTGCTTTGCCACTGTTCAGTGCATTTTAATTATTATTGATTTCTATTTATTTCTTTTCTTTTCTGTGCTTTGTATTACAGTTTTTGAAAAAATGAAATATTGTCTCCAATTTCCACAATTAAATGCATGAATCTGTGTTCTTTCCTGCTCTTCTGTGATCATTGTTTTGTCTAAATCCTGTTTTTTTACATCATGCGTACACTAAGAAATATTGGTCAGATATACACTGAGTATATTATTAAATATCTCATGCTCTACACTACTGGGTGATCATGCATAACTGACATTGCTTTTCCCTCTGCAAGACTAAATGCCCCATTTCACCACAACACTGTCATAGTCAGCAGAGACCACCATATTTTACACTGCTTGCATTATTTTTAACATACATGAAATGTGATATGTCGTACAGTTTTTTTGTTATTTCCAGTCTCCCAGTCTGTCACCCTAATGATTTTTTTTCCATTTCCTCTGAAACAACATAGTACCTCAGTATTTCTTTGAAATGTTCAAAATTTCTCCAAATGGTAAATCAACATTCATCAGGTGTAAAAGAAAACACCCTCCTTCCTCTCGCTGATGATGAATAGTGGGTGGTGAAATATTTCCATGGAATATCTTACATTCTTTTATTGAATTCCTGAAACATTTTAAAGTATTATTCACCTTAAAATTACATTTGTACTTTCATTAATAAAGCATGTTAATGCATTCACTTTGCAAATTCTTATACTCACGGCTTAATTACTTTATTCCATAGTAAACACCTATCTCTTGGAATTTGTTTATTTTCTAACATATCTTAACAGATATTTTTTTTTTCATATCTAATACCCCCCAACTTAAACTATTACAGTATAAAGTATATATTTTTTTTCATGTTTACCCTGACATATTTGGTATCATCTTTTAGTTTTCTTTCCTGCTTCCTGAGAGGAATGTTTAGACATTAAGTGCCCAGTAATACAATACCAGAAGCAGATATACGACTGAGTATAAAATTGCACCAATAAGAAATGAAGAGAGGAACAGGGAATGACCGTGTCAGACTACCTGAAGGTAAACAAGCACTGTGAGAGATCAGTAAAGGAAAGATGGCAGACTGTATGGGTACATAAAAAAGTATCACTAGTAAAAAAAACAAGATGCAATTAATCTCTACATAGACAACTGACAACGTCTCATGCGGTGCATAGTATGGAGTTCAGGAGAACTAAAAGAAGGAGACAAGATGAAGGAGGTGCATAGGATAGCAACAAAACTGGAAGTTCAAATAAAGACAAAGCAAAAGAACTTGCATAGTCATGAAAAATAGAAGTCATGAAGAGCACATGAGCTCAACATATATAGTCCTTATAATAGAAGTCAGAGAGGGCACATAAAATATCAAAATATATCAATGTATCAGCAGGGGTCTGAGAACCACCACCATTTAAAAGGGACTTATGTATAGTATCAGCTGACATAACTGAAATTACAAGGTGGAATTTTATAGGAGATATGACTAAATACCTAGTTTTAGAAAATGGCGATGCCTGGATCATTCTACCTGAAGAAGCAGTACAGCCAAAAAAGAGAAACATTATTTTAGAATGCATAGTTCATAAATAAGGCAATTCTTATTATGGGTGGGCAAGAAAAAAGTATATGAGTTTTGTTTTACTTGCCAAATATTCATTTGCTTGCAACTTCATGTTTATATGTATTTTCCAGTAAAAGATGTTCAGATACACAGACTGTGTCTCTATAAATATACTTTCTCCAAATCTGAGAGATCTCAGAGGTAGTATATTTATACTCTGGGGATTGGTGGGCAAAATCCCTACACCAGGGTATACAGGGGGGCTTGGTCCTTCCAAAAGCAATGTTTTTAAAACTACCTACAGATCACAAATAAACTGTAACTCAGATAATTATCAGCACTATTGCAGACTTGTAAGAGTTGATTTTCTAGTTAATGAAGTATATCTTAGCTGTTGTTAAGTCAGCTTATCCATTTAGGTTGAACAACTGACAAATTCAGTAGTTCATGGTGGTACTTATGTGTCTCCTTACTATAAGAAGTATTACTGCAAATCAGCATTTTCACATCTACAGAAAATGAGGTAGCAGTGGAGTTTGACACATTAAAGTCGGCTTTGCCTAACAAGTGTTTGTAACATGTTGCCTTGGTTGGTTTTGATCAACTTCTAGCTACGACAAGAAATCCCTCTCCAGCTCAGCCTGTTGATATAGGTCATGCAATCTACATATGCTGACAACAGTCAGAAAATGGTAGCCTCTCTCAGTTGTCATGAGAGCCAGATAGCTGACTATGTTCCTGGCACTTGCCATTTTTCTAACTACAACACAGTCTCCCCACCACCCCCCAACCTATAGAAAGGAAATTGTACCACAGTAAATTACACAGAATAAAAGGATGAGTGGGGATGTGTAACTGTATTCTTAGTTTACAGTGGCAGTTCAAACAGTGAGAGTAGTGATAATTCCCAATGAGGACAGCTCATTGGCTTTAGTCTGTTGACCATGTTTTATCTTAATGGTCAGAAATGGACTAATTGCAGGCTATGTTTTGGTATTTTGCCTGCTGAAAATTTTGATGACTTTTAACAAAATGTCCATTTTTGGAATACTTCCTGGCTATGCCTAAGTGTTTTGCAGCCAAAATTTTATGGGATTAGTATTCTGAAGCTTTTAAGATCTATTCAAATGTTGGCCATTGCTCCAAAATTATACTGCCATTTTTTTGGACAATTAATTTGTTTAATCTCTTTGAGTTAGCAGCAGTTATTTACAGGTTAAAGTATTGGTAAGTATCATAAGTTAAGATTTTTGTAACATTGTTTATTTCAGTCACAATTGTGTCTGATGGACAGTTTGGACTGAGTGGGAATTATTTTAACAAATAATTGCATATTGTAAAAACTTTAAAATTTAGAATCATAAGTAGTGAGCTATTTACATTGTTTGAGTGATAGCTTGCTGTAAGGTGCTGAGGTATTACGCATTGTAGTAAACATGAAATGGAACTAGTGTTATGTTATGTTATGAGAAATAATTAATAATCCTGTTAAGTGCATCAGGCAGACAAGGCCTAAAGCCAATGTGGAGTTAGGGGTAAAAAAAAGAAATTAAAGTAAACCTTCCTATTGATGTCTAGTTACCAGAATGTTGCCTACCAGAACCCACTCATGGAGAAAACTGCACTCTACAATAATTCCTCCTTCACCTTCTGAACCACAAGAATCTTTCAAACAAAAGACCAACGTCTCGCTAAAAATAGGAACTCTATAGATTCTAATACAGCGATTCAAGTCATGATTTTTTTTCATCTGTTACCAAATTAAGCCGACAATCTATCTTGGGACAACAGAAGAAACATTGTTAGGCGCTTATAGCTTTAACTATGACAAACTGCTAGTGCTAAACAACCACTCTTCTATCAATAAGGCACTCGTTCAAAGTCTAAGGCTCCCCAAATATCATTTTGTAGAACCTGTGATTTAAAAAAAAAGATTTGCTATTAAAAATGGGAAAGGGAATAGCCCCAACATGCTCCAAATATGCATTTATTATTCTTTGCATTTTCTTTCCAAAAAATAAAATATTAGGAACATTGAAACACAGGAACAATACTAGGCAAGTAATCACATGGACCAAAAGATGCCTAGCAATAGACATCTTTAATTAGACACACTTAGAGGATTTTGACATCCTTTACAAGCAATTAATAGTGCTAGCCTACCAAATTAAGCAGGGCTGCACATGAAAACCTTGGTGTAAATTTGTGTCTATTCATCTAGTTATCAAAAGTAGGCTCAATGGTAGTCAAACTAGTACTTAGCTTGGTAAATTATTCCTCTTGAGTTAGGAACCTATCCCTCCAACAAGTCTTGTTTATTTCTTGGTGTAGATTTAGGTCCCTAGTGTGAGTGTTTTTAGAGTTACTAGTTTTGCATAGAAAAAGAAGGTCAAATAGGACTGGGTTATTGATGGCTTGAAAAGCAAAATATAGGTCACGACAGAGCAGCTGGTAGGCTATTTAATATAAGGAGAGCCACGCTAATCTATAAGGATAGGTGACAGATTTAAGGCCTTTAATTAGGGGTCTATATTATAACAATGAATGATCAAATGATCGAACATTGTTATATCAAACTCTAAAGTTCGAATTCACAAAATATTGAACAACCAGAACAGCAATTTTTTTTCCCAGGGAAAAATCACTGTTCCCAAAAAAAAAGATATTAAAACATTGCATAAATTGGGGGACTTCACCCCCACACCCCTCACATGAGGGACTGTGCCCCCACACCCCCCCCTACTTAAATATACCAACTCTGAGATCGCACTACAGTGCTGAAAATGGCAAAGTGATGGAAGCGGCCAAGCGACTTCTTTCCCAGGGAAATAATTTGCTTATATGCCGCTTCATCATTTTGCCTTTTCGACATTTCAAGTTCGACCAAGACGCATTTGACAAAATGTGTCTTTGGTCATCTGATAGGAACCCTTTAATTATTTTGATTAGAAATCTTTGGGGCCTTTCCTACTGAGTGATATGATTGGATTCATACATAACAAAGGGGGTGCTGTATTCAATTATGGATCTGATAAGGGAAGAGTACAGTAGTAGGATGACATCTTTGGATCTTGAAGATAGTGCCTTGAAATTAAATGGGCCAGATAGAAGGGTTTCCTGACCATTGTGAAAACATGTTGATCAAATGTGAGAGATTTGTTCACATAAGTACCCAGGTGTCTTATGGTGATATCTGTCTGAAGAGGAGTACCATTTATAACGTATGAGATGGAAAGAGCTTTTTTTGCCAAATGCTACATCTCTGCATCCTTTTGTGTTTAGCTTAAGATTGTGTTTGGTGTCAGTGGATAAGTGCATAACAGTACCCAGAATGTTTCAATGCTGATGTCTTACAGAATCAGCCTTTCTCAACATTATAACTCTAAGTGAGCTGTTACCCTTTCCAATGCTCCTCATAATGATGAAAGCCTTAATTTGTAGCAACTGCCTACATTATGCATGGAAATCAAAGATTTGCTGGAAATCTGAAGTTTTCTTACTATAACTTGTCCATTTCCCTGGTATATTCCATTCACCAGTTCATGTTCATGGGACTGGGCAAGGAAAAATAACAACAAAAATTGCAGTTCCAAAATGCATTTTATGCTCATATATATTGGTCTTTTTATCGAGGTAACTGTATACATCAAGATTTGATGCAGGAATGGTTAAGATGAGGTGAAGTGAAAGCAAAACCTAGATAGCTCCAATAGTAGCAGGAGCCACAGGTCTAATAGAAAAGAACTTCCAATCAAACTTAAACGCGTTACGTGTAACCCAGTATGAAATATCAAAGGAGGCAATTTTGATCACATTGCAGGTGCTGAAAAGAGTACTGTTAGCTAATATCAAAGACTGAAAGAATACTAATTTCATAAACTCTAATTGTACACTGACGTATAAATGGGGTCATTTCTATCATGGTATTAGAAACCCAAAACAGTTGGACAAATAAACCCGGGGGGGGGGGACATATAAACAAGTTGGAACAGACCCAGCCAGATACATTACCAATTCTAGGTAAGATCATTAATAGTGGCCACAGATCCACCTTTTGAATACTACAAACATTTTAAGAATGTACTTGTACAATATACATATTACAATAGTGTCTGCATTTATCACAGCTGACACAGTTTTAATCTTATTCATTTAGTCTGTTGTGGTCTTCCTTTAAAAGTATGTATAAACATTTTAATGACATGACTATGTATATGTGCCTCACACAATTTTTGTTTATTCAAATATTATATTATGTTATATAATATATTCAAGAAATCTGGAATTATGATAAAACAATTTCAAGGAGATGTATAGTTTTAAAATCATTGACACCCGGGAATATCTATTTTAGTTTCTTTGTGTACTTATATTACATGTTTTGAAAAACATCTTCTTTTGTAAAATTAAATGTGCACACTGTGTTTGTCTTTAATGGATACTGAAACAATATCCTGAAGTTTGTCCTTTTTTTATTATTAGAGACCTTAATTCACTGAAGAAAAGTGCCACAATGTTTATTACTTCCTTAGTTGGTCAGCCTGAAGAAATGAAGTAACAATAATATTTGTGCTGTCTTTATTCTAACTACAATAAACAGTCTAATAAAATTTGTTCCAACAAAATGCATTAGTGGTATTCTCAATGCATGAAAACTGATGTCCTACATAAGCAGGTCTGAATATCACTCCATCTCCAATGAAACAAATGTCCTTCTTTCTGGCAAAGTGCTCTGTAGGCTAAAAGATAAAGTGTCTATTCTTTAATACATGTCAGTAGAAGACACAAACTCATGTTTTTCTACATTTTATTTTACATTTCCTAAATACAACCATCTGCAGTAAAATCTCCAGGCAAAAAAACTGTTTTTAAATCATTTTTGTGAAACTTATTTAAAAGGTCGGTATAAATTAACAAAAACACAAATTAGAGTAGGAGATTCCATGCTGTGAGAGCAAAATCAAATCCTAATGACACACATTCATGCTATCTTCCTGAATTCACACTCTGCGTATTAAGTTTTATGTCTAAAATACAGGCAGATAAAATGCTATCATGTCAAATTACACATTACAGAAACAACTCTTTGCCAGCCACATAGATTTCCTTACATTAAGTAAACATTTTTGTACAATAAACTGTACTTTAATGTATACATGCTGTTCATTGTTTTGCTTTGACAATACAAACTGTTTCAGTCATATTCTACAATCATGAATATGAAAACAGCAGAAAATAAATGTAACCATAATCATTTTTCTTGTGCTGCAAAATTTAAAAGGCAACAAGAAATCCAATAATGGGCCTGGTATTTACAGTTATGGAGCAGATGGTGTAGTTGTAGAGAATGCCTTATTAATATTTATGAAGTCATTAACTTTGTAAACTTGTCATAGTTAATGACATGACAAACACCACTACACAGATGCCTGTCAAAAGCACAAATACCACGTGATTCAGAATGGACAAAGATCACATGCAGTCTACTCACAAAACAGGTTCCCAGAGTGTAGCATTTAATCTGGGCTTTGAACGTGACTTGCATATATTGTTTTCCACAGGCAATTTGATGTTACAACAGAAAGACTACAGTTCTAAGCCCTACTATTATAGAAGTATTACTCTGTGACCCTAAAACAGTCAATAAACAGGACACTGCCAGCAGCGGGACCAATAGCGACTAGCTCAGGATAAATATATCCACAAGTTGCATTTGGTAAACTATACAATGTAGTGAGTAACTAATTAATTAGTTGCATTAATTAATAAACGTATTTATTTATTTATTTGTGTTTATTAATTTATTGATTACTGTATTGTGTGAATTAATTTACTGCATTCTTCTAATAAGGTGATCTAAATCATAGCGGGCCAGGTGGTTCTTATTTGCAGTATTATTTATATTTGTGAGTTCTGTCTTTGTGTCTCCTTTTCAGTTGCAGTACAGCAACATATGAGCAGTATGTACAAACACAGTAAAAATAGGTACACATGTGTCTCACTTTCCCTTTATTTTCTGTAATGACCCTGATTTGTCTAATAATTTAACTTAGGACCCATAAAATCTGTGATTTTATGACAAATTTCTAAGGATTACAATCTCTTATTGTACAGAATGTCAATACTCAGCTGTTGTATAACCATTTTCTCCCAGCTGAATAGCTAAAGGGCTGTTATGCTAAAGTCACTGCATCACTTTCACTAACATGCAGGCAGATAATAATTATTAAAAGGGTATAAATAATTCTCTTGCATGGGTACATGGGCAAAGCAGCTAAAGAAAATATATTTTTTTTAACTTTTGTGAGTTTGCAGCAATATAAGTTTAAATACTCCATGCCACAGTGCTCCTCGTGCAGCTCATATTTAAAAGAAACCAGTCAAAGCACCTTGATATTGGCACTCCCAAATCAATCCAGGCTGGACATCTTCAAATAATTCAAAAAGTTTTATTATTTAGCGCTTTCATCTTCTTTATAGACTTCATAAGAATAATCTTTAAAAGACCAATCTATATCTTTACATTCATAAATAATGCCAGGTGTTACAGTTATAAAGCTCTTATTCTTTTGAAATGTATAACATAACTCTCATGCTATCAAATTTTGTACTTACCAGGCTCATCAGTCTGAGCACATTACCCCCCTTTTCAGCTGAGCCCCAAGAAGAAAAGCACCACAAAATATAGGCAGTACAAAATCAAAAGAAAATTAATACAGTAATTTATAAAATATATTTTACTAAACTCAGAAGAAATGCAAAATGCAAAAAAACATAACATTCAGTGATGAGAGGATTAAAAGAGGTGTGAAATGCAACAATAGTACACAGAGTGACTGGTTGAGTCGACTTTGTTAGTTTAGAAATTCAATACAAACACATAAAGGTGAAATAGGTATGTACATTAGGAAATGCTACTGTAAAATGAGGCCTGAGTAGACATGGTTAAGTGTAGGAGATGGAGCATTAATACCTACAACATGGACAAGGGAGTGAGATGAACGATTGTTTGAAAATGAGAAGGAAGAGAATGAGACGGAGAGGCCAAAAAGAGACTGTTATAAGTGTAAGTGAAAATATACAAGGGTGTGAGAGGGGTGTTGTGCAGGAAACGGTAAAGAATGTCAGAAGAAAATTTAGGAGGAATAAAAAAGGAAAGACGAAGCAGATATGCTACTGCAGAATATTATGTCATGGAAAAGACCTAATTGGGTGTAAAATTTAGTTATACAGCATTAGAGCATCTGGATTAGATTGGAGATAAACGAGCCAGGTGTGGAGCGTGATCATAACCATATGTTAAACACGGCAATGAAAATCCACCAATGCTTGTTAAATGGGTAAAGAAAGGCATGTGGAGAAAATAAGCAGGTAATAAGCACAGAAGTACTTTAAATAGCTAGTAAAGAAGAGATCAGTGATAAATTAGGAACATAAACGTAATTTTTACAGTCATAAATTTTATTCAGTAAGTGATTTTCACAAAGTAAAATAACACAATAAAACACAAAATAAACTAGAAATACTTAAATCAGTAGTAGATCCAAGTTAAATGAAAAGTATCTGTATGATTCATGAACAGTCGTGTAGGCGTGAAGTCTACCCAATGTTTACGTGTTAGCATAATGAGCACTAATGCTAAACGCACATACATGCTGCTCATCACACCTACACAAATACAACCATGTTTTTGTGGCCAGCAGCAGTGTTGGCATCCAGGAAAACACACTAAGCAGCACCAGCACATACAGTAAACAAAGAGGCTTGTCTATAGGCAAACCTGTTAAACATGCTCACATGGACAACATGAAGAGCTACATAAGTCAAATAATGCAAGCTGTACCAGGCAGTGAAAGTACGCCAAGTGTACTGTGCACATAAATCAAACATATGAATAAAGAAATTAGTAAGAGGGAAGTGTAAACAGCAAGGGCAACTACAATACATGGGTTACCAGACAGGAAAAGTGTACTGAGGGCAATGTGCACAGAAATCAAAGAGATGTATACAGAAAGATGTAAGAGGGGAGGGTAAATGTTCAAATTCTAGTACAATAATTGATGTGAATACACTTATGTCACAGTCAAATTTGTAATAAAATTTTGCAATAAGTATGTCAGGATAATTAATGGTGGTCACACTTCTTGAGCAAATGTAGGTAAATAAAAGCAGACATGATATTATAGGATGTGACAGTTAAAAAAATTCACATTGTAACAGAGGGGAATTACATGACATATGAATGTAACTGACATGCTAAGTTGAGATGGCAGATCACGAGGACAGTACATACATTATGGGATACATGCACAGTGTGCATTTTGTCAATATAACATGTTGGAAAATAAGCACGGTTCAAAAGCCACAATCTCCTCTTGCAAGAATTAAACCAATTACATCGATGTCAGCATTGACCTGTGTATTAACTGCATATACCACAGAAAGCGACATAGCACATGTATGAGGAGGATCACCACCTTGAAGAGAAATATGCACCTTAGTATTCTAATGGTTATGCATCCCCTATGTAGGTGTGTATGGTGTTACCAAAAGTGGGAGCAGAGTGTGACATGCATAATACCCTTGTGTAAGGCACTGCTGCCTGAAACAGTTATTGTCCCAACAGATAAGAAGATATACAAACACCACTCTATGATACAATGTATTCCCCAGAGCTGTGTATTGTTGGCATCTGCTACAGTAGTTAGCAATGGGTATTGTGGCAAACAAATGAAATTAATGTGACAATTAAGAAAGGATCATGTCAGCATGTCAGAGTGATGGCATGTATGTTCCATGGTCAAGGAAGGTTTCTCTGTATGTCTGTACAGATACCACACAAAAACTGGAACACACTCATGTACACCACAGTACTCAAGTCATGTGCCACACTAGCACTGTCACCATGACATTGGTAGAACAAATGTCTACTGTCGTGAAATCTAAAGTTACATTCATATGTGTCCATGCAACAAACCAAGGGAAAGACTAATGTAATATAATGGTTGTTGTGCGACACCAGTATGTTCACACAAAATGAATCCCTGTGGTAGAATTGAACCTTGAGCTATACAACTCCTCCAAATAGTGATATCACTATTAGTCACATTCATCTCAGTGGAACTGTTATCATAGCTTCTGTACTCCACCCATGTGAAGTCATTCAATCAGCTGTACTTTATTTGCCCATAATTTTATATGCTAAAAATGGTGAGAAAGGCCTCTGCCACTCTATATGTACAAAGTATATTTGGAGTGGAGTGATGTTGTCTTTCCTGCAGAACAGCTACAGATACAAATGCTTACAGTCACTCAATGCTGATTTGGAACATTTTCCTAAGAATTGAGAAAATCAACACTATAGAGTGATTAGTGAATGTGCCCTGGTATAAGTGCATCACCAATTGTCATATCTGTGGTTATGTGAAAGCATTACATCATGTTATTGAATCAAGGAATATGTGTCCCTGAAATTACTTAGAAAGAATCTTGCTGTATGTCAGACAACACTGCCTGAAGCTAGGTATACCCAAACACACCTGCAGCCCCCTGCTGTTGTCACTGTGATGGTAGAACAACAATTATGTATGATGTGGATATAATCCTACATTGGAACATGTCTTACTTAGGCAACAACATACACAATATCATCTCATGTCCTCAGTCCTGAGGAGTTGTCTTTCTACAACTGTGATGGAACAACAATCTATTCAAATGACAGCATCATCCTTCAATATAGGCTGTCTAAAGGAAACATAGAATAAACTCTTGTAACAGAAAACGGCATCTATACATGAACATAGCACATACGGGTGACAACACTGTTAACATGTACTCTGACTGTACGCAGTGATGTTTTATATATAGCTAACATCACAGGCTAATGAAGGTTTGCTGAAACACAAGCACAACAACAGATTTATATGGCAACTGTGACACTGCACATTTGAATGGATGACATCACTGTGTACTACCTTAATATTTCCGCTAAAAAGTGGTTGCACAGTACAAGCACACTGTATAGATATACTTCATATATGTATTTACAGCCTGTTCTGCATGGTAAGAGGAAGAAACACACACTCACAAATGCCAGTCATTCCTATATTCAGACTCCCTACCTATGTACTGTCACAATATACAAACAAGTGCATTATACAAACGCACCACAGGAGAAGTCTAATTGCACGTCAGCCACACTGCATCTTTGAAAGGATGACATAAGCTGTATCATGCAAAGGAAATGTGTGTGTGTGTGTGTGTGTGTGTGTGTGTGTGTGTGTGTGTGTGTGTGTATATGCACAAAAATACAGCTACGTGAAATTCAAAATGTTGTCAGTACTATGCAGTCCAAGATAGTCCTGCATCTATTTATGTTCACACAAAGACAGAATCAGAAGAGTCTCACTACAGTATTTGAAATCCCTACCAATCAACTGATACAATCTACAAACAAGTACATTATACACATGCACAACAAGAGAAGTCTGATTGCATGTGAGCCACACTGCAACTTTAAAATGATGACATAAGCTGTCTCATGCAAAGTAAAGGTGTGTTCAAAGATGACTTCTACAGCTATATGCAATTTTAAATGCTGTTATTTCTAAGATGTGTAAAATACTCCTGCATCCATTTACATTCACACACTCACACACACACACACACACACACACACACAAAATCAGGACAGTAACACTGCTAAATATGAACTCTCTACATATTGATTGACACAATGTAGAAACATGTGCATTACATGCCACAGAAGAGGTCTGACTTCGGGTGTGAAACTATGACCTCATCAGTGTGTTGCAGAGTATGTGTTTGTGGACAGTGTAAAAAGAGGATGTGGGATGATCTGACATAAATGTTTCTCGTAACTGATGTTAAATGAGCACACTTGTTTAATTAGTCCTCCAGGGATAAAATGGACCCACCATCACACAGAAAAGTTGATTGTTGTGAGACTAGAATCCCTTACCTATCTATTTAGACCATCTACAGGACACAGTAATTAACACAAGCACCAACACAAAAGTCTGATTTCAATAGTATGACAGTACACTTTATAGAGGATGACATCAGCATTGTGTTGCTGAAAAGATGATGTTGGGGAAAGGACCTGACACTGATGCAGACTCACCCTGTAGTGTAAAACTTACTCCAGGCTAATATTTTAATGAGGCCAGCAGAAGTTAAGGTCATATTTACACAACTCCATACACATGCACACAAGTTAACTGCCATGAGATTAACCCCCCCCCCACTTATCTAGTTATGCAATCTAGAGAACACAGTACTTAAGTGCAACTGCAGAAGTCTGACTTTTATGGCATGGGAGGGCACTTTATAGAGGATGATATTATTAGTTTGGTGTTGCAGAGAAGATGATGTTCGGAAGAGGATCTGACACTGATGTGGACACACCTTGCAATGAACAATTTACATCAAACTATTACTTTATTGTGGAAAACAGTTGTTAAAGTCATACTTACACAGCTCCACACATAAGCTGACTCATAAGAGATTAGAATCTCCTACCTTTCTAACAACGCAATCAAAAGGATACAGTGCTTGACATAAGCACCACCACACAAGTTTGATTTTTATATTTTGAGAGTCCACTTTATAGAGGATGACAACAGTGTGGTGTTGCAGACAAGTTGATGTTGCGAGAAGGGTCTGACATTGATGGGGACTCACCCTGCAGTATAAAACTGACTCCAGGTGATTAATTTATTGCTGACAGCAGTAGTTAATCTGATATTTAAACAATTCAGTACGCACACACAAGCTGACTGCTGTGAGATTATAACATCCTACCTAGTTATTGACACAGTGGTAGTATACTTTAGGTACTAGATCTTAGACAGGATTTTATAAGTCAGAGTAAATGCAGTATCTATTACATTTATTTTATTTTGTAAACAACTTACAATATATCAGCAACCACTCAAGTTACACACATACTGTCAGCAGCATTTTTTTCATCCATTTTCATATGTGGCTAAGTAATTCTGTCTGTGCTACTTAGTTGTTGAGATATTTAGAAAATCATGAAATTTATGAAAATATAAATATTATATGAACAGCAATTAATGTCTCTTTACCTGCAGATGTCAGATATCAATACAATAATTTTTCCATTGTATAAGCTTTAATATGAAATATTTTAATACTTTGTATGCAGCATAGTTTTGGAATTATTAATGCAAATATGAACAAGCAATATTTGACTTCTAGATGTGTCAGTAGGATGTAACTGCAGGAACACCTGGAGGCATCACTTGGCTGTAATGAGTTAAACAATGGTGATACCAAAGATGATGGTGATAATTCATCAACTCAAACGCCCTGGATCAGCTGGTAAACTCCCCTACCACAGGTGAAAACATATTGGACCTGTTCATCACCAACATGGGTGACAGGTGTTCCACACCGGAGGTCAACCTGTCACTGGTTAGATCAGACCACAAACTAATCACTCTGGATGTCCATGCCCCACCACCAACCCCAACTAAGAAAACCACAGTAAAAAACTTTTTCTAAAGCAAACTTCACCTTACTTAAGACAGAGGTGGTAAGTTTCACAGCCCCCACGCTAAAGGATAACGCTGCCCAAGATGCAGAAACCTTTACAAATGCACTCTATGAGCACCTACAAGGATGCATAGATCATGCCTTCCCTAGCAAAACCAAGACTCACTCCTCTAAGAGGAGGAAACCAGTTTGGTGGACCCCTGCAATAAACAGGCTATACAATAGAAGGAGAAACTAGTTCAGAAAAAAAGCAAATCCCAAGAAGGAAAGATATCCCTGATCAGTATCAGTAAGAAACTAAGGTCCCTCATGAAATCATCCAAGGCTAACTTTGAAAGAAAAATAGCCAAGGATTCAAAAGATAACCGTAAAGCCTTCTTTAGCTATGTTAAGAATCTAAGTGGCAACTCGCAGATATGCACTGAACTAGTGCAAAATAACACAAAATATACTGAACCTACTGATATTGCCAACATCCTGGCAGATAGATTCAGTGCAAACTTCACCCCCCCCTCACCTCCAAAAGGGCCCACAACAATACCGGAAAAGTGTAGTGTCCCAAAAATCACAGACGCACAGGTGAAAACAACCATTTCAAAAGCCAAAAACACAGCGTCAGTGGGACCAGATGGTGTCCCAGGCTGCATCTTGCACAAACTACAGAATGAACTAACCCCCCACCTAAACACGCTGTTCAACCTCAGCCTCTCCACAGACTACGTGCCCATAGAATGGTGCATAGCAATGGTTATTCCTCTCCACAAAGGAGGGGCCACAACTGAGCCTGGTAACTATCACCCCATAAGCCTCACTAGCCTGGTCTGCAAGGCTATGGAGCGCATCATCATGGAACTCATTAACAAAGACACTGGGAACCTCCAAACACTTGACCCGACCCAGTTCGGCTTTGTGAAGGGCAGATCATGCCTACTAAACCTGGTTGACTTCTTCACTGGTCCTTCTTGGGATTTGCTTTTTTTCTGAACTAGTTTCCTCCTTCTATTGTATAGCCTGTTTATTGCAGGGGTCCACCAAATTGGTTTCCTCCTCTTAGAGGATTGAGTCTTGATTTTGCTAGGGAAGGCACAATCTATGCATCCTTGTAGGTGCTCATAGAGTGCATTTGTAAAGGTTTCTGCATCTTGGGCAGCATTATCCTTTAGCGTGGAGGCTGTGAAACTTACCACCTCTGTCTTAAGTAAGTATCAATATCAGTACGAAACTAAGGTCCCTCATGAAATCATCCAAGGCTAACTTTGAAAGAAAAATAGCCAAGGATTCAAAAGATAACCACAAAGCCTTCTTTAGCTATGTTAAGAATCTAAGTGGCAACTCGCAGATATGCACTGAACTAGTGCAAAATAACACAGAATATACTGAACTTACTGATATTGCCAACATCCTGGCAGATAGATTCAGTGCAAACTTCACCCCCCCCCCTCACCTCCAAAAGGGCCCACAACAATACCGGAAAAGTGTAGTGTCCCAAAAATCACAGATGCACAGGTGAAAACAGCCCTTTCAAAAGCCAAAAACACAGCATCAGTGGGAACAGATGGTGTCCCAGGCTGCATCTTGCACAAACTACAGAATGAACTAACTCCCCACCTAAACACGCTGTTCAACCTCAGCCTCTCCACAGGCTACGTGCCCATAGAATGGTGCATAGCAATGGTTATTCCTCTCCACAAAGGAGGAGCCACAACTGACCTTGGTAACTATCGCCTCATAAGCCTCACTAGCCTGGTCTGCAAGGCTATGGAGCGCATCATCATGGAACTCATTAACAAAGACACTGGGAACCTCCAAACACTTGACCCGACCCAGTTCGGCTTTGTGAAGGGCAGATCATGCCTACTAAACCTGGTTGACTTCTTCACGACAGTCACCAAGGCCATAGATGAGGGAAAGGTGGTTCACACAGCCTACCTTGGCCTCACCAAGGCTTTCGACACCATTCCCCACTTGGGTATCACAGAAAAACTTACCAGCCTGAACATAAACCCCTACGTCACGAAATGGGTTGCCAACTGGCTTACAGACAGAACTCACACAGTAAGAATAGTGGGCTCCACGTCTGACTCTAAACCAGTCACAAATGGTGTCCCACAAGGCTTGGTCCTAGGACCCCTACTGTTTGACATATACTTCTCAGAAGTACAAGCAAACACAGGAGGACTATGGCTAACCAAGTTTGCCGATGACTGCAAACTGGGAGCCATAATTGACTCTCCGGCTGACACAGGCATCCTCCAAAAGGGCCTTACTGAGATGGACACCTGGTGTCAAGGTCATGGCCTCAAGCTAAATGCCAAAAAATACATAGTCATCCCGTTTGGGAAAAACAAAACACCCACGAATTACCACATAGATGGCAGCCCCCTTAATGCAGAAAAGATAATAAGAGATCTGGGCACCCAGGTAGATAGTAATGTCTCCTTTGACAATCATATTGCCAAAGTAGTTAGGAAATCCTTCTATGTGGCCCATCTAATTACTAAAGGGTTCGCATCTAGAAATAAAGAGGTTATAGTGCCCCTCTATTCGTCACTCATTAGACCCATCATAGAGCACAATGCCCCATTTGGGATGTACCTCACAAGACACTTCCAACAGCTGGAAAAACCACAAAAGTACCTCACCAAGAGGATTACTGACCTCAAACATATGTCCTATGCAGCCCGACTGAACAAAACTCTGGCTGTACTCAGTGGCATATCGCTTACTCAGTGGTGATTTCTGCCTGACTTACAAAGCCATGTCCAACTTAGAATTGATGGACATGCTCCACCTAAAGAAATCCAAGTCACTGCGAGCCACATGCTCTAGTGAGCTGAACCTCACCACAACAATAAATAGAACATGCTGGAGGGATAGATTCCTGTCACAGAGACACCCCATGCTTTGGAACAAAATTCCAAATTACATCAGGCAGAGCCCCTCACTAAAACTCTTCAAGAGAAACCTTAATGAGTGGATGGGTAACAGGAAATACACCCCTGGGATCACTTCACTGTCTCTGCTTGACAGAGGATCAGTTAATCAACGGGGCAGCGAAAGCCAACACACTCTAGTTAGGCTTATAAATGCCCTCGGGCAGATAGCCTAGTACCTACCTATGAACCTATAATAAGTAGGATGCTGAGAGGTGAAACACACACACCCTATACATACACATACTGGAGAGTAGGCAAGAGCTTTTCTCTTGTATAAAACACTGCTTTGTGATAACTGTCCATTTATGATGTTTCAATAGCTAGTTTGTGCATTTGCAACCAAATGATTGTGATTTATTAGAAGAATGCAGAAGTATTCTGATAAATCATGATCATTCATCTGTGAATGTTACTGAAAAATATCAGTACCACTTATTGTAAGTACAGCACATCCTGAATAAGTAAATAACTGACAGAGATAAGGTACTACTGACAGGGACAAAAATCATCTCACAGAAAAGATAAAACATTGTCAGGAAAGCCAGAGCAGGATTAAGAAAATGGAATTCACTGGTGGGAATGAGCCAATGATAGTATAAAATATGCAGTGCACATTTCTCAGCACAGCACATTGGGATTTAACTCTCTTTCATTTTGGGTGTAGAAGTTGGTTTCACACAGGTGGAACCTTTGAATGCATGTCTAAAGTATGGGAAGGCAGATGATTATGGTGTGCCCTGGTACATGAAATGTACCACATCAAAGGCCCTGGCATCAGCCTAGAAGCTGCCGTCAAAACCATGTGGTATCAGCTCTGCTAGGGCAGAAGGATAAAGCCCTGACTGCCATCCAGGTGACTTCAGCTGGCATGGGAGGAGACATAAATAATGACAGGTGAAGGGTTAGGGATGATGTGCCACAGCAGTAGCATACTGCTTTTGGAAGTTCCAGAGGAGGACTCAGAAAGATGGCTGCATTAATCATGTGGGTGGATTTGTCAAGCATTGTCACCTAACTGTGAGGGTGATGAGGCTCCTACACCTTGTCCTAAAACAATCATAGGGCTTTTGAATTATCATTACTGTCTTCACTATCATATAATCTATGATACTCAGATATGAATTTTGTTCCTTTCCCATTCTTTGTACCCAGTTTCTCTAAATTTCATCAATTCTTAAGTTAGTCCCACAGACACAGTTCATAGCTAACTGGGGATTTCAAAAAAAAATTGTCTTCCCATCATGGAAAAATACCTGAAAATGACAGCATACATTAACTTTAACTTAGGTTCATAGGTTCGTAGGTTCATAGGTATGTACTAGGCTAATGGCCCTGGAGCCTTTACAAACCTAGCCAATAGGATTATCCTGGCGTCTTGCCACCCAACCTTATTTCCCAGTGCCTCTGTCGAGTAGAGCCACTGGAGTGATCCCCAGGGTGAATTTTCTATTTCCCATTCACTCATCAAGATTTCTCTTGAAGAGGGCCAGCGAGGTGCTCTGCTTGACATGTATGGGAAGTCTATTCCATAGCATGGGCAGTCCCTGGGTTATGGACCTGTCCCTCCAGCATGTTCTGTTGATTGTGGTAATGAGGTTGAGGTCTCTGGAGTGACTGGGATTTCTTTAGATGTAGCATTTCTAACAGAGCTGCGTCAGACATGGCTTTGTAAATCAAGCAGAGATTGCCTCCAAGTAGGTGATACGAGACAGACAATAATTGGCGTTTTTTGAGTCTGTCCATATAGGACAAGTGATTAAGGCCTAGGATCCTCTTTGTGAGGTACTTTTGCAGCCTCTCTGGTTGCTGCAGGGGTCTAGTGAGGTGCATGCCAAATGGGGTATTGTACTCAATGATTGGCTAATGAGGGAAGGGTACAGGGAGACAATGACCTCTTTCTTCCTGGATACAAAACCTTAGTAAAGAGATGTGCCACATTGAAGGACTTTCTGACCACAGTGGCAATGTAGTGGTCAAAAGAGAGGTTGCCCTCAACCTGTGTTCCCAGATCTCTTATAACACCTTCTGTGTTCAGTGGACTACCATCGATGTGGTAAATCATGGGGGATGACGACACATTTTTTGGCAATGAGCTTAAGACCATGGTTTTTGACACCAGGCGTTGGTCTCAGTGAGGCCTTTCTGTAGGATGTCAACATCACTTGGGCCATTAATAATAGCTCCCAACTTGTAATCATCTGCGAATTTTGTCAGCCAGAGACCTTTTGTGTTGGCCTAGACTTCCAAGAAGTAGATAGCAAACAGGAAAGGACTCAGGACCAAACCCTGTGGGACTCCACTTGTGACTGGCCTGCAGACTTACTTGGAGTCAGCTACTACACTGTGGGTTCTATCTGTGAACCAGTTTGCAACCCACCTAATGATATAGGGGTTGATGCCTAGCTTAGTGAGTTTTTCTATGATTCCTGAGTGGGGAATGGTATCAAAGGCATTGGCCAGATCAAGGTAGGCTGTATGAACCACAGCTCTGGTGACTGACTCAAAGAAGTCAACCAGGTTGAGCAGGCATGATCTACCCTTCACAAAACCAAACTGTGTGGGATCCAGAGTCTAGATTCCCTATATCCTTGTTTATTAGGTCCATGATGATGCGTTCCATAGCTTTGCATATCAGATTTATCAGGCTAATGGGATGATAGTTCCCATGGTCTGTAGTCGCCCCTCCTTTGTGGAGAGGGATGACTGTAGCAGTGCGCCATTCGGTACACAAAGCCTGAGGTGAGGCTGTGATTGAACAGGGCAAACAGGTGAGGTGCCAGTTCACTTTGTAGTTCATGTAGAACACAGCCAGGGATATTGTTAGGCCCCTTGGAAGCTGTATTCTTGGCATTTGACAGTGCTGTTTTAAACTGTGCAGCAGTAATACTGGGTGCCTGGCAATCTACTGGTATTGTGATTGGTCCTTTGGGGGGGGGGGGGATTGGCACTGAATCTGTCAGCCAGTATATTGGCAATATCTGTTGGCTCAGTATAGGAGGTACCATTGTGCAGTAGTTCAGAGCAAATCTGGGTATTGCCGTGGAGATACTTTACATAACTATAGAAGGCCTTGTGTTTGTCTTTACTATCTGCTGCAATTCTGTTTTCATAGCTAGCTTTAGATGATTTGATGAGGAATCTCAACTTTTTGTTGAGGCTGATAAGGGAGTTTTGCTGCTAGTTTCCCGCCTTTCCTGTAACTAGTCTAGTCCAGATACAGATCTGCTGTATCCAGTACTGTTTGTAAGCTTCTGAGCAGTGACAAAGTCTGCTCTTCAATTTTTCACTTAGATCTGCTAGTTCTCTCCTCTCCTGCACTTTTACTAGCTTATTAGTCTAGCACTTTACCAGACATCTTGTAGCAATTATTGTAGCACACAAAAGTGCTACCAACAATAAACGTTCAACAAGGAAACAGGTCCAGTACTAATTATTAATGCCCACCCCTCCAGGCATGTCTAAAGGTCAGCTCCCTGTGCTTTCTCCTATTAACCTGGTGAACTTGGGAATACTGAGGCAATGCAGAATCTGCCTTATGTACACTGACAGCCCTCTCCTCTTAACTCCCAACACTCAGACTTGCAAAAGATACACTTATATATCCAAACTGGAAGCCACGCACTCTCCAGCCAAGAATGGAATAGCTGGTCAAGAGGAGAAGGGAAACACTTGCACCACACCACATGGAACACAGCCCTCCAGAGCACACACCAGCACTGCCTTCACATAAAAACACAAACCACATACCCACCTTCACGGAGGCTCTCAATAAAAATCTACCCAAACAGCAGATGCCTCCAAGACAGAAATGCACTCATCCACCACAACACAACACAACACTAATTAAGAGACACATAACTCTCCTAAACAGTGTGCCACTCAACCAAAGCCCCTAAGGCAAAACAGCATGCCCAACACACTAGTCAATAGTGAAGCACACGGATGTCTCACTCACTAGGTTGAATAAAGAGAAAGAAAGAGTCAGCTGCCTGTCAGGTGCCAGGATTTGCCATATAACCCATACACTCAGCTCCCTCTTAGTACATTGTTCTGTCATGACATTAAAAAACATGAACTTTTCATAAATGTTAACTGCACATAAAACTGATGAATGAAGACAGTTCTCTCCTCCAACATAGATTTTTTACCCAGGCTCCAAGGTTGCAAAGCCATCTCTTCCTTCTCCATAGTTTTTCTAATGCTAACAACAGAAGCCAATATATACATTCTCTATAGCTTTTGATTTTGTAGATAATCCAGACCCAGAGGCCAGTTTCTCTTCTACATAGTACAAAATAACTATTCCCTCCTCTCCTTTTGGTATCCCAATCATCCTCTAATTCCACATCTGTATCTTGACTTCATGCTCCATTGATTAATGTTCATTTGATAACAGTTCACCAAACCACTACCAGAGCACTCATTTCATGATTCTTCTACCTCAGGCACAAAATGGTGACATCAATCCTAAATCAGTTCAAAATTATCAACTTCTTCCATTTCTAGGTAATTTAAATACTTAGCTAATGTAGCATTACACTACTGTAGATAAAAGCAACAGTCTCCAGTGAAATGCTCAGTTTTATTACAATTGTAATGACATTTTCAACCTCCAGCTCATAATCATGCAGCAACACTGAAGCCATCCAGTCAGATGAGCTCTCCTTTGAATGATTCATTAACAAATATGCCTTAATCCATCCATCCATCTATCCACAACTCCCTTTTCCCATTTTTGCACATGGGGTTAGGGTGTCACTTCAACAGTGACAATCATCTAGAGTCAAGGTTCACACCGCCAGGTGACTGGCTCTGCCACAGTTGTTTTTCCATGCCATATACTCACCTGCACATGGACAATTTGGAGTGTACAGTCCACCTACTGCATGTCTTTGGAATGTGGAAGGAAACTGGAGCATTTTCTAAATCTTCCTACTGCAAAATGCATATCACAGAATGAATGCCTAAAATAGTTTTTTGAAAACTTTCAGAAGTCTAAACTTTAAATTGTAGCAGTATAATTGCAATTTAATGGGAGCAGCTAAAGAAGTTGACTCATTTCCTAAAGCACTGCTGTGAGATCTCCATCAAAATGTATTATTTTAACATAATGTAGGCTTCTTAATGATTCTCTCACAATGATAGCTTCATATGACCATTAAATCAAATTCACATGGACTCAAACTCAAAAATAAATAGGTACATAGTTTCATAAGAGGTTACTAGGCTAATGGCCCTATTGTCCTTACAAGCCTATCCAGATCTAAATCACCACCGACTGCCTCTATCCAAGAGGGACATAGGTAAAACCCCTGTGGTGAATTTGCAGTTTCCCATTCACCCGTCCAAGTTACTCTTAAAAAGAGTTAATGAGGAGCTCTGTTTAACCTGTATTGGAAGTTTATTTCAGAGGAGAGGCAACCCCTGGGAGACATATCTGTCTCTCCTGCAAGTACTGTTGATGTCAAATGCAAGTTAAGGTCCCTTCCCTAGAATAAGTGAATTGTGTACCATTTGACTTACGAATGTGCAGCATTTCCATTAAGGCAGGATCAGAGACTGCTCGGTATGCAAGGCACAGGTCGCCTCTGAGAAGTCTGTATGATATAGAGTATAGTGACTGTGATTTTAGTCTGTCCATATAAGACATGTGCTGAAGACCTTGAATTTTCTTTGTGAGGAACCTTTGAGATCTTTTCAGTTGCTGCACATCCCTGTTTAGGTGCATACCAAAGGGAGCATTGTACTCTATTATCGGCCTGATGAAGGAAGAGTACAGGGGAGTTATAACCTCTTTTGTTCTGGAAGCTATGGCCTTGCTTATGAGGTGAGCAATGTAGAAGGCCTTCCTTACTATCATGGAGACAGGAGACATGGTGATCAAAAGTAAGGTTGTTGGCAACCTGTATACCCAAATCTCACACCACTGATTTAGAGCTTTGTGTGTTGTTATTAATATGGTAATCGGCAGGGACATCATCTTTACCAAAGGGGATGATAATGCATTTTTTGCGTTGAGTTTAAGACTATGACTTTGGCAGCAATCATTGGTTTGTGTAAGTCCTTCTTGTAGCATGTTGACATCATTTGGAGACTCAGTGAATGCTCACAGTTTGCAGTCATCAGCAAACTTTGTCAGCCACAGACCTTTTGCCTGTACTTCTGAGAAGTAGATTCCAAACAACAGGGGCTTCAGTACCAATCTCTGTGGAACACTACTGGTAACAGGACGGCTGGTGGAGGTAGTATCCCCTATTTTGACTATATGTGTTCTGTCAGTGTGCCAGTTTGCAACCCACCTGACAGTACATGGGTTAACCTCCAGCTGGGTGAGTTTTTCAATGATGCCTGAGTTGGGGATTGTGTCAAAGGCCTTGGCCAAGTCTAGGTAGGCTATATGCTTAGATCTGCCTTCATCCAGGGCATTGGTGACAGTCTCAAAGAAGTCTACCAAGTTCAACAGGCAGGATCTCTCTTTATCAACACCAAACTGGGTCAGGTCAAGTGTTTGAAGGTCTCCTATATCCTTGTTGATAAGGTCCATGATGATTCTCTCCATGGCATTACAGATAAGGCTGGTTATGTTAATGGGTCTATAGTTCCCAGGGTCGGTGAATGCACCCACCTTGTGAAAGCATTTGACAATAGCTGTTTTCCATTCACCACGGACAAAAACAGTGCTTAGGGTATGGTTGAAAAGAATATCCAATGGTGTTGCTAACTCCTGTTTTAAACCATTAAGAATGCAGCCTGGGATGTTATCAGGTACCATAGAGGCTGTGTTTTTGACCTTGGACAGAGCAGTTAAGACCTGCTCTTTACAGATACTAGGGAGAAGTTTTCACTGAACCTGTACACTAGCAGGTTGGCTATTTCCACTGGTTCAATATATGTGGTACCAATCACTACCAGTTCAGCACAAATCCAGGCTTTTCCTTTAAGGTTTTGGATGTAGCTAAAGAATGCCTTATGGTTATCCTTAGCTAGGGATGTTAATCTAGCTTTGTAGTTAGCTTTAGAGGACTTTACAAGATGTCTTATTTGCTTGTTCAAGCTGAGAAGGGAATGCTTCCAATTCTGAGATTGTTCCTTCTTTCTCTTAGACAGCAATTTCTTCCTATTATTATATAACCTGTTTATGGCGGATATCCTCCAGGCAGGCTTGTTGGTCCAGGAATGGCTCAGTCAATATAATTGTATAGATGTTTATACAATGCATTGGTGTATATTCCAGTATAGCTGTCCTTGCCGTCAGTGAGGGCAGAAGGTTTGAAGCTAATAATGCCTTCATGTAAGAGGCTGTAGTTGGCTTTGGAGAGGTTTGTTTAGCCTAATTTCTCCTTGGGGGGGGGGGGGGGGCTGATGCTATTGTGACTTCTAAAGAGACTGATTTATGATCAGACTTCACCAGGGAGGGCCTCATACATGTGGCAGTGCACCTTTCTACCATGTTAGTGAGTACCAAGTCTTGAATGTTTGAGCTCCTTGTAGGGATGCCAACTATTTGCTTCAAGGCATTTGAGTTAATGAAGTCCAAGAGCCTTTGGGCGAGTATGTTTGCACATGTATAATTTACCCAATCTATGGACAGGTAAAGTCACCCATAACCAGGGTATTTGGGTTTTTTTTGAGCAACTCAAGTAGATCCAAGTAGGCAGTATGGATATCATGGTTCATGGAGGGGACTCTATAGCTGGCAATAACTTTGAGAGTTGTCTGTCCTATAGTTATTTCCACATGGAGTGACTCTATGGAATCATTCTGTTTAACCAATCAGAAGGTGTATTTATCTTTGAATATTGATACTCCTCCTCCTTTAGTTTTCACATGTTCATTTTGTGGTCTGAATGTGTGAAAGGCATTATATCCTGGTATGGCCAGAGTGCTCTCTGTGGCCTTGAACCAGGTCTCTGTGACTGCACAGATGTCTGCATCTTCCAAGGTTTGCAGTGCTTCTAGTGAGTGCAGTTTCAGATTTAGACTCCTAGTGTTTAGCAGCATAACCTTAAGATTGTTTTTTAGGATATTTTTGCATCAGGAATTTTGTTTGGGGAGGCAAGAGCCTTAGCCAGTAGCCAGAAACCAGAGGTGACAGGTAGAGACCATCTTTGGCAAAGCATCATGGCCTATCAACCGTATCATTCCAGCCTGACAGGTACCGCACCCCTTAGAATGACACCAGAAATGAAACCAATTGTTGAAGTTAATCATTTTTTGTCTATATTGAGGCATCATCCTAGGACAAGGCAGAATGCTGCTTAAGGCTAGGGACATACCTGCCCAGGACACATAATCAGAGAGCTCAGTCATGTCTCTCTTTATATAGTCATAATAATGAATATAATGACTATATATGCAGTAGGAATATAGGAACAATACTCAGCAAGTGACAATAGTGGCCATAAGATGCCTAGCCATATACACTTTTAAGCAGACACTCTTAAATGACAAATAAGTTTATTTTTGTTGATACTTGTGGAAACATTCATATGCATTAATTGTAACTAGTAAGCTAATAGCTAATTCAATTCAGAAATTGATGGTGAACAAATATCAGTTTCCACTCAGTAATGCAGATAATAAATTACAAAAAAAACAAGTAGTGAAATCTGAATATACTTAAACAGAAGATACATCAGTTGTGTAACTTATGGTAACTGCACATTTTATGCATTACATCTTTGTACTCACGGTTTTATTATCTCTTTTGACATTGTATAGCTTACACTTTACTTGTATTTCCTGTTTCATTCCAATATCTTTATGTATATCTTGATACATTCCATCATCCATAATGCAAAATATTCTGTGCCCCAGTGCCCACTTTGGTCTCCACAGCAAAGCAAACAGGAGAAAGGGTGTCCTATTGTGGCACCATCCTGGTAGCAAAGGAGGCTTTCCCCTTTCTGGCTTACCTTTTATCTCTGTCCTCTTGTCTACCGTACTCACCACACACAAACACAAACTGCATGCGGGAACAACTCAGTTTCTTCCATACAATCCAAGGATAGCTAAACAGATGAACTCAATTTTTGTTTTTATCTGCTTTATAGCACCCAATTTACTACCAAAACAGGTACAGATTTTTTTTCTTAGTCCTTATTCTGTACATATATTGGAGCTTGTTCCCATAGCCTTCCTAATAAATGGACTGTGCTGCATGAGGAGACATTCCCAGCAAACAAGAAAATAATGAATGAATAAATAATAAATTGTTATTCTGTGTATGCATAGCAGAGTACATAAAAAGGCATGATCACAAACTCTGTGTATAGTGCTGGGTTAATTTGTGCAACACACCACTGAATTAAGGTCTACAAATCCAAAGACAACGTTCAGGCATTTTACCTATGCTTGAGCTCTGTGGAAAGAAATCTCCAGCTGGTTGAATGTGCACATTAACATCTGCATATCTGCACTAACATCTGTATACACTATACCTTCTACCTTACTTGTTCTTGATTGGAATAGAAACATGTAAGATGGATTGTGACGCTGCATTGTATGATAACAAGCCGTTACATAACTCATACAGGGTTACATTGTTCAGAGAAAGTTTCTGGAAAATATATTCCCATATGGTAGATGCATATATTATCTAAAATGCTTTGGTAACACAACAATATGCAATGTTATTCGTACATACAACTGATCACTGGCAATTAAAGGTGGACAATGTTTGTGAAGTTCAGATGGACTTTTGTCAATGTCAGGCAGTTTGCTAGCATCTTTAAATTTCTAGTCAATTTTAAAGTCTCTCAGCAAGGTCTGCGGCAAAAAGGGATAAAGCTCTGACTACAGAACAGGTAACCTCCACTTGATTAGTGGCTCTGGCACTTCATGGAACTGGCAGAGGATGATGGGCATGCCCATCCTGGGGGGAGGAGGAGGTAAAGCAGGAAGCATACATCTACAATCATTCTAAGATGTGGCAGTACAGTGCTCATCCTTGGAAGTGGATCTTTAGCTCACCAAATCACTGCCTAATTGTAGCCTTAATTGGTGAATGCACAGAAGCATAGTTTCACAGGGTGAAGGCATTATGAGTCCCTGCAGTGGTGCAGGTAGCCCATCCTGTCAACCCAGGGTGTTGTGTTAAGCTATAGAAATACCATGCTAGTTAGAATGCTTACAAGATCACAAACAACCCTCTTGGCTACCTGGATGACAGCCTCTCTAGATGGCACAGCCTGCCCCCACAAGGCACAGTCTGATTGGAGGAAGCTTCAGGCTGACAGTCATGAGGGTGAAACACACCTAGAAAAAAACAGTGATGTTCCCCATGACTAGCAGCTCACTTTATTTGTTAGATGTTAGCCAAAAGAAAGTATTGGCAGCTGTATCCTTACTGGAATAATGAGGAATATAAAGGCAAGCCATTGCCAGGGTTCCCAGTGCAGACCTAGATAGTCAGAAAAACTTCATCTCTCTGTAAGGAGACTAAGAATAGACAAGAAGAGAGAAAGAGAGACTGAAAGAGCATAATTACGTGTCAGTATGTATTGTGGCAACCCATCTTGCCCCATCTGTCATATCTATAGATGTAACATCCAAGTGGAATGATTTCTGGTCATTACTATATGGATTGACATTTCCAATATAGCTAATATATTTGGCTTGCAGTGAGAAATTTGGCATCAGATGAGATTTGGTTTATTGCAGATGCTTAGTGCACTGATATGGGTCAGTTTTAAGCCATGTCTGTCCTGCCAACAGGGACAGATCCAGCACAAGGAAACATAGATACCTGCCTGTAGCCCAGTGCTGGCTGGAGGGCCATGTAAACATTAATAAAAAAAGGGGAAAAAAAAAAACGACAGACACATTCTCTAATCCTCATTATCTAGTCTCCTCTGCTGTATGACAACAGCTCCAGGAAGTTACTCTCATTGTAATGTATAGCCAATGAAATAGAGACTTCATTTTGTCACAAATCAAAACACAGGTCCAAAAAAGTGTGAGCAATGTTGCCCAGTGTTTCAGTAAGAGAATTTAATGCTCCATTGAATATTTGTTTTGGACCTGCTGAATTCACAGAGGACTCGTAACATTCTGAATTTGGACCCATTGAAGGTTTATTTTGGACCTATTGATTTTACAGAGCTGGTAAGTAATGTTTTGAATCCACAAAGGATCTGATTTGCCCTAAGACGTGTGCGTGTGTGCGTGTGTATGTGTGTGTGCGTGTGTGTGTGTGTGCATGTGTGTGTATGTGTGTGTGTGTATATGTGTTTGTGAGTTACGAAGGACCTCCTGTTTTTTTTTTCCTATTCTTTTTCACTGAAGATTGCAGTCAATGTATCTATTTTTTTACCCGGTAAATGCAGTCAATGTCATACAGATAAATGTTCCTACCCTTTTATTAAATCTATTTTTACTAGCTAGACTGTTTTTCCCACTTAGGACTTCAGTCAACATATCTATTTGTTGACCAGGTAGTTATAGTCAATGTCATACACATAAAATCACCTATCCTTTTTTAAAATCTATTTGTTAACCAGGTAATTGTAGTCAATGTTAGTCAGTCAGTAGGTAGAAAGAGCCAGCACATGTACCATTGACTCCAGACAGACTCTAAGAGCTGAGAGCCTTAATCTTACACACTGACTTCCAGGTCTTTGTTAGCTTCTTCATTTTCTGGCAAATCGCTAAGGATTACAATCAGTAATGCCAGTCATTAGAGTTGTATAGTTGTTGTTCAGAAAATGCATGTTCATGCAGTACCTCTTCTTTTGTTAACTTTTTAAGTGATTCAGCTTATCTGGGACTTCGGACAAGTTACTTAACAGACAGTGATCCTGCATCACTCCTGAAGAGGAACACTTTATTGAGTGAGTTTAGAGGTATAAAAACAGATGCACAATGGGACCGGTAGCTCAGAGGTAAAATCCACCAAGTATTAATACTGTCCACAAACGTAATCCAAGACTTTTAATTAAAACAAGACAAATACACATAAGCGCTTTCGTTTGGCTCATGCCAAACATTTTTTGAAAAGTATTAATACTTGGTGGATTTTACCTCTGAGCTACCGGTCCCATTGTGCATCTGTTTTTATACTTGGTTTGTCTTTTGGTTTTGGATTTTGAGTTTAGAGGTATAATGCAAGAGTCGGTGCTATGTCCTCTTCTCTTCTCTTCTCTCTCTGCTAATGATCTTCCCTAGAATAACTAAATCTTACATTAATAATGTATGCAGAGGATATGCTGCTCCTGCAATCCAGTACTTGCCAGTCTGATCTGCAAACTAGGTTACAGGACAATTTCACTCAGTTATGCTTTCAATCTACTGCTCCTAACAAACTGCAAATCAACTCCAAGAAAACGAATGTCATGGTCTTTGCTTCAGCCAAGAAATTACTCACTATTCCTCCTATTCCCTTAATGGGAACAGAATACTTACGGTCAGTAAACAGAAGTACCTAGGCCTAATACTCCTCTCTACCCCTTCCTTTACACACATGCAGATTTTGTAAGTAATAAAGTTCTCGCTCAAGTAAAACTATGTTACAAGATCAGTCACCTACATTTGCACAGTGCTTGCAGGGACATTGCTAAAAATATTTTAATACTGAAACTTGAATATGGCTTTCCTTTTCTCTTTATACATTCTGCCCACAATACTCACAGAATACAAACTGTTGAGAATAAAATCAGCAGATTCATTCTATTAGCAAATGCCCTGATGCAACATTATAATTTGCTAAACAATTCCATACGGCTTTCATTGCCTCATAGGGCCGCTTTTCTTCTAAGTACACTAATTTACAAGGTGCTAAAACATGATTACTGCCTCCCTTTAAGAGTGAAGCTACCTTTACAAGACAAGCTTTATGGATTCAAACTTACACAGGACAATTTCTGTGTAGTATGTACTCCATTTAAAACTGCTTTAGGTGAGAGACCCTTCTCTATACTGGGACCTGCTACCAGAACCTGTGCTCACAGACATGCAAAATCTAGAAAGTATTAAAAGCTTTGAAGATGCACTTAAAGAGCATCTCTTTACTGAATCTTTCTACAGCTGCCACCATGACAATCTACCAGTCTATACCATGAATAACCAAATACGTTTAATAAACTTTTCTCAGCATCTTCATGTGGCATCTTATAAGCAAATATTTCATGCATGCATATAGTAATTTATGCATTATATGTATAATTGCACTGTATTTTATGCATATCTCAGCTTACATTTTGTATGTGTATATATATATATATATATATATATATATATATATATATATATATATATATATATATATATATATATATATATATATATATATATTTTTTTTTTTTTTTTTCAGTGCACTCTGACTGGATCTTTTAATCTTAACCTGCATTCAGATTACCATTATGTTCTGAATTTTGCTATGTACACATTTTATATATAATATTGTTGATTGAAAGGCCACAAATATATTTTCTGCTCTTTAAACTCAGGTCATGGCTGAAAAAGGTCAATACAGCAGTCCATTTACCCAGTGAACAAACAGTAAATAAAAACTAAATAAATGTTGAATGACAAATTTGCGTGCTATTAAATCTAGTAGCAACATACAAAGACTTATGGTTCTAGTTATGTTGTTTCTGAGTTATATCTAGTGTTCACTGTACTGGCAAATGTAGTTATATCCAGGCAACTGTGTGAGCTTTTTGTCATCTCTCTCTCTCTCTCTCTCTGTCTTTTCTGTTCACCACAACAATTTTACCCAGGAGCTTTCCACATTTGGTTGGGAAAATGGTCATTTAAGAGTGGGCAGGTAATTTCACTGATGTTACTGACATTTTCCTATGCTCTTATTTTATAACTTACACAGGTTATCCTATGGAAAAAAGTTTAATGGAAACCAGCTAATGTGGTTCTTTGCCTAATACATTTTGTTTTGTTTGGGACGATTTTCAGGTGCATAGCAGAAATGTTTTATATATATATATATATATATATATATATATATATATATTTATTTATTTACTTACATTTGTTGACCGGGAGTGTCCGACTGGACATAGGTCCATTTTCAGCAGAGGCCCGGGGAGAAAAGCTCCACAGTTAAAATAAACAGACAGTAGTTACATTGGATTACATGGCAATTAACAATTTAACATAGCAATTACTTACAATATCTTTACAGATGAAGAACATAGTACATCAATAGACAACTAGAATCTTTATCTGTGAAGTACATAACAGACATTAACAAATGTTACAATAAGAAGTTCCTGCTGTATAATAAGTACTAGGCTTATGAGCATCTGAGCTTGCTATCATCAAGGTAGTTAGTGGAGTGGAAAGAAAGGTAGTGGTTGGATGGGGTGTGTGATATCAGAGTGGGAGTTGCAAGGGCAAAGCCAGATATATATATATATATATATATATATATATATATATATATATATATATATATACAGAAGAAGTACACGTTTACAAAAGAACATAAGTAACATAAAGTGCATAAGGCTTGGAGAGAAGGAAGTATTAGTGTCGTTATCTTACATTTTTTAAAGTATTTGTGCTAGAACAACACAAAACACTATGCAAGGTCTAGGACATGGGTTGTACTGGGGATCTTTGCTACTTAGCATACAATAGTCCTTGTCATTTCCAGTTATAGGCTTCATTCTTCAGTGCCAGTAGTTTAGTCACTACTTTACTATACAGTTTAATAATCTGTTTTCTCTATGCAGGAAAGGAGGGGGGTTAGTTTGTTCTTTATACGTGCTTCAAGACTTTTGAATGTAATTAGGGAAATATGATTGCATGGGTGTCTGCAAATTACCGATACAGAAATGGATCATGGGTCATTCTAGACAAACTTAAGATCTATAACACTGAGAATTCAGTACCAATCCAACCACCGTTAGTAGTCTTAAGATATTCCTAAATGTATAGGCATATCTAGAATATTACTTATTAAAGAATCTGTATCTTTAAGGGAGATACTGCTACTGGGATTGGTGTGTAATGATGCTGCATTCTGAGTCATTCTGAAGTAAAGCTTCTTGTTGTTAACATATATGTATATGCCTCTTATTCATTCATCTTGACAATCTGAGCAAGTTCAGATATATACATGGTGTCAGAATTAAACTTACTAGTTAACAAAAGTTGTATTTGTATCCTGTTCTGTGTATTGGTCTGTTCAAGTTATTTCTGCCTTTTTGCATTTCAACAAGTTAACTTCTGCAGTATCACATCCACAGGCAAATGAAAACCAAATTTCTTGATTTGCAATACAAAATCTTAAATATAGTCTTGCTTTTTAATTGTTGCAGTTTTATAATTGAATGACTTTATTTCCAAACTGAATAGCCTCACATCTCACACTTATCTATTTTACTTTTATTTCTCACTATCCCCTGAACCAACAATTTTTCAGCTACATTTCTTCTTCAATGCTTGACTAAAAATACTTCACTTGCAATCAACAGATTTGAAGATTTGTGGAAATGTTAGAAAATTGCCAAAAAAGACTACACAGAGTGTGCAAACCTCCTTCACAATGGATTTATGAAACAATTAAAGTAATTCACAATTTTGATCTTAAGGAGACAGAGAAGCAAATTTTCTGTCTTAGAAAACAAGTTTCAAGCATACTGCTCATCACAGGAGAATTTAGTCTGTTTAAGCCTGTGACACTGCCAGCCCAGCTATCTGGAATTTTGTAAATAATCATGTCATTTGTGAATATTAATATGATTCATATGCTTGTCTTACAAATATAAGAGAACTGTATGTTATGTACTGAGCTTCAAAAATTTAACTACAGTGCACCCTACATGAAAAGAACAGAAATGTGTATAAACTATATACCTGTGGAAATATATGTTTTAATAGTAGAAGCTGGAACATACAGCATTAACTTGCAAAACTTCAAGCAAATAAGTTGGAATCAAAGTGTTTTACGATTGTGTTCTCTCTCAGTTTCAATGCAGCAAGCAGACACAATGTCTAGAGCTGGAAGTTTTTCTATTGTCTTGAAAGTAATTTTAATTACTAGGTTTAAAATGTAAAGTGTTTAATTGCTTCCTAGCAGCTGCACATCTGAGAGATATGTACTTCTCACACAGAGATGATAAAATATTTGTGGTATCTGTTAGCCTGGAAACTGAAGGCAGGTGACAAAGAGTGATGTCATCCAGGCTAACCCAGCAGTAATATGTGATATTAATTTAAGAACTCTCTCAGATAGAGAAACTGGGTATTTTGTATCTTGTCTTGGACCTAGAAACATCCATTCAGTGCTTCTGTATCTGCCTTGCTCTGTAAGTAAGTCTAGGGTACAATAATTTATTTTAGATATAGATAGGAATATAGTAAAGATTAGTTAATATGTTTTCTGTATTTATTTGAGACTGTCCTGCAATGTTGTTTTAAAATATTTCTGTGATTCTGAACTCTGTAGTTACTGTGTTGATTGAGTATTGTCTTGTTCTTTTATTATTTATTATTAAATATATTTAAACCTATCTTTGTGGCTGATAATTGTGAGATATATTTAAGCACTAAGAGTACTTGCATAAGTATTTGGTGACACTGTATAGGACACTCCTAAATAGCCTTGGTCTTGGTCACACTTACCATTTGGATAATAGTAACATTACACAGTAGGATTGGTCACCATTTGTAAGGGCCATTATAGTAGCTGATATGTAGGGGTTGGTAGCAGTGATAACTACCTTATAGTCTGGGCAGAAGGTGGCATAGCTAGTAAACCTGTGCCAACTTTCCCCAGGTGTGTGTGTGTGTGTCTGTGTGTGTGTTTGTATATAAATCAAATCTCAAAGTGTGTGCGTGTGTCAGCTACTTGGGCAGGGACACGAAGCACTGGTTGGACAGAGAGGGTGCTGGTGGTCTTGGCTTGACCCCTCAGCTGAGATCTTAACCCTATAGCTGTGACAGTGGGGAGTCTTATTGGGGATCCGCAAAAAGAGGGAGAAACCAGCCCCTGACTGACTGTGATCTCTGTGTGCTCTTAAGGGAAATTGTATTTTACTGTGTGCTTACTTGTCATCCTCCCAATGTGTACGTCCCTCACTGTTACCTGTGGTGAGGATTGAGGCTTCTTGATTACTGGGCCATTGCAGGGGCATCATAACACCATTTACTTTTCACTAGAAATCAAGAGGTTTAGGAGTCAATGCTTATATAGCCGACATGAACATATAGCACAAAACTGTGAGTTTACTTACTTAAATACTTATGCAAGTACTCTTAGAACTTAAATATGTCTCACAATTATCAGCCACAAAGATAGGTTATATATAGGCTAGCTATACCTGAAGTGCTTTTACTGGCAATTTTCCAGTTGTACAATTGTGAATAATTGATTTAGTTTTTCTGGCAATCTGGTAAGTGTTTTACTGCATTGCTCTCTTGCTTAGGTTTCTTAGCTATAAATCTTAGTTCATTCTGAAGTATGCTACTTTACCCTCCCACCAAACCTTTCTGAATGCATTATTATGTAATAACTGCCTGTTGTTGCCTTCATGCTTACCCTAGAATATCTGCTTTTCTCTTTTCCTAGTTGAACTCTACAGTTCCCCACGAAACGGTGTCTACAGGACTGCAATCAGTTTCTCTCAACATTTAAACAGAGTAGGTTGCACACACAAAAAGCATTTGTTAAGCTTTCACTTACAGTGCTTTGTAATTAAGCAGGTCACCATATTGGTCAGCCATTGGGCTCTTTGTTTCTACTTGAGTGGTTTCCTCCTTCCCCTGTAACTGAAGTAAATTGACTTTTACATTAAGAGCTGTAATACTTACCTTATAGCTTTAGGACACCTTAGGAAACCTTGTAAACTGCAATAGCCCCGCTACGCTCGGGCTCTCTTCGCTCCCCTCCCTGCCCCCAATTTCCTCCCGCCCCCAGTACCTCTAAATTTATAGTACTATAGCCACTCCCCCACTTTCTAGATCCTATCTGCTTTCATCTGGGATAATTCCACCCACCCCATTCTACTACCTACATTTTAATAGCACCTATTAGCTTTCATCTGGCATTCTCCCATCCCCCTTCCAGTACCTTTACCTCACCACTCTATCTTCTGGTGTTGCATCACCAGGTAAAACAGTTCCTTAACTCACTAGCTGAATCATAGATAATGATATACTCCTCTTTACTACCCCTCTTGTTCACACCATACCTCCTTACCTTGTATGAAAACCAGTTTCTCACGGAATTTCAGGTCCCAAAAGGCCATACTATCACCCCAGCTGTAAATCCTTCCACCTTCAACCATACTTACAGTACCAGATCCTATCCAACATCTTGTTCAGTCTATCAACATCTCAACTCCAGGCACATTAGCTCTAGATCCAAACACTACCACAAACGAATAAACAAATTCCTGAAGTTCATCACCAAGTATAGACTCAACCTAATACTTGGTTGTGATATTCACCCCAACCCTGGCCCACTCACTTCAGATACACATACCCCCTCTACTTGCAATCTAAGCTACAAACCTACAATTAATAGGCCAACTAACTCTCTCCTAGTCTGTCATCTCAATATTAGCAGCATTAATAACAAGGTACATGAATTGCATGCACTTCTGGATGTCCAATCCCCTGAGATTCTCTGTTTATCTGAAACCTGGTTAAAACCTAACACTAAAGACAATGAAGTGTTACCACCTGGGTACAACATACACAGGCTGGATCATACTTCGAGGAAGGGGGGTGGGGTAGCTGTACTCTATAAATCTGAGTTGAATGTCACCATAGATGTAATACAACCTCCTCAGATTAATAACTCAGAAATTCTTGCCACCAAATTGCAACTTAATAAAAATAAATGCATTAATATCATCTGTATGTACATTCCCCCAGGTAACAATATATCTACATTTGAAGATATCCTGCACTGGCTATCATGTCACTACCCCCAAGAAACCCTACTACTTGGAGACTTTAACATAGACTGGCACCTGTTCCTCAGAATCCCCAACCACCCATATTAACCTGCATGCATTTAAACAAATCATATCCAGCCCTACCAGGATAGGTAAACCCAACCAAAAAGAAAGTATACTTGACTGGGTACTCATAAGCTGTCACCCCCAACTGTACACCTCTGGTACCCTCCTTAATGGCCTAAGCGATCACCTTCTCACATATGTAATTAAGCACAAAACCATTAATTCCCAACAACCCTTATTCAGAAAGGTTAGAAACAATAAAAACTTTGACCCTGCCAAATTCCAACAAGAACTAAACTCATGTAATTGGCCTATTCTAAAACACCACCCCTTAGAGGAAGCAGTAGCATACTTTAACAACAAATTCCTTGAGATCCTTGATTTGCATGCACCTGTTCGTTCAAAGAGAACCAAGGCAAAAACTGCACCATGGTTTCTATAGAGTCTAAAATCAAAATTACCCTTAGAAACAAAGCATGGGCTTTATGGTGTTCTTCTAAAGACTCTCAAGATCACATTAAATACAGGCAATCCAGGAACAAAACCAAAAAATCAATTTTACAAGACAAAAAACAATACTACTATAATTTACAGACAGTAAATCAAAATAACCCTCAGAAGTTTTGGGCAGGTTTAAATAATCTACTACATCCTGGACAAACTTCAACCCCAATCCCTGCTGCTACTATTGATAAAACCCCTGAAGATGTTTCTGATAGTTTTAACCAATTCTTTACTGAGACAATTCAAGCCCTAGCTAGCCAACTACCTCCTAGCTCCCCTGGTCCTGAAAGTAGCACCCCTAGAAACCTACTCGCGTTCAGCTTCCAACCAGTCGCCACTTAACTTATCCGTACCTTGATCAAAAAATTTAAACCCATTACACTTTCTGCTGATCAACTTCCTGCCGAGTACCTACAAAAATCAGCTGTTAATCAATCGAACCATAATAGAAGCTAAAATACCCACCATCTGGAAAATATCCTATGTAATCCCACTTCACAAAGGAGGCAGCTCTACTGAATTCTCCAATTATAGGCCAATAGCTATACTCTCTCCACTTGCAAAGATTATGGAAAAATGTATTCATAGACAACTCATGCACCACCTAATCCAAAATCGCCTTATGGAAGACACTCAGCATGGCTTCCGTCCTAATCACAGCACTACTTCAGCCCTCCTAGCCTTTACTAACACCATAAACCATAATTGCAACAATAATTATATATCCTCAGCCCTCTTTTTGGATCTTTCCAAGGCATTCGATATGGTTGATCACCAACTTTTAATCCACACCCTGCAAACATTCTGTCTAGATACTGGAGCCCTCCAATGGTTTCAATCCTACCTGAATGGTCGACAGCAGGCTGTCCTCTGGCAAAACAAACTCTCTAACCTTCTACCTAACACCCTTGGAGTACCATAAGGCTCTATACTAGGGCCCTTGCTGTTCTCCATCTTCATTAACGACCTTTATACTGTTATCCCAAAAGTCAGCTGTATCCAATATGCTGATGACTCTACTCTGATTTGCTCAGCCACATCTCCAGTAGAGTTATTGTCAGCTACCCAGACCACCTTTAATACAATAGAAAACTGGCTTTCTGAACATCGTCTGATCCTAAATCCCAAAAGAACTAAAATGCTGTTACTTTCACCAACACGTAGGTCTACCACTTTCACCTTTACCATAAAATCAAATGATGGCACAATAATCTCCCCTGACCCATCTACAAAACTATTAGGTGTCATCATAGACAATAATCTAAAATTTGACCTATATGTTAACCAAACTATCAAAACCATCAATGAAAAACTAGGGTCATTTTACAGAATAAAAGCCTTCCTAACCCCTCCAGCTAAAATTGCCATAGCTCGCTCTCACCTTCTTTCAACCCTTCTGTATGCATCCCCTCTACTCTCGAATTTAAGTCTGTCCTTAACAAACTCTCAATTTGCTACAACCACATTACCAGGTTTGCCACTGGGCTGCCTTTTAGGACACATCATTGCATCAATCTAAATCAGCTTGGGTGGCTTGAACTACCCAGCCTAATCCAGTATAACCAACTGATTATGGCCTATAAAATCCTGTATAATCCGGACAATACTCCTGCACTTAAAAATATTATCACCCCCTATAACAATCCTAGACTACTTCGATCCTCAAACAAACTACTAATTCAGACTAGCAAAATTAATAACACAGCCGGTGATTCTCTCTTTGCAAACTCTGTAAGTAGATCCTGGAACTCTCTTCCAGCTGATATTACCTTACTTTCCACCTTAGGTCAATTTAAAACTAGACTCAAACAACATTTGTCACTTAACTGGCTATGTCAATGTATCAAGCCTGGCTAACTCTCTCTAGAATGTGTAAAAATCTGTTAACCAGTTTACTGTGTAATTTAATTTAATCCTGATTTGTGCTCAGGATTAACTGTAACCTGTGGAATTTGTTTAACTTGCTTACTTATGTAATCTCTGTAAATAGTCTGTTCGTAATATGTAATGCTGGTATTGTGTAATGCTGTATCTGCTTCCCCTTGGAGCTTTTCTCCCCGGGCCTCCGCTGAAAATGGACATGCATCCAGTCGGACTATCCCGGTCAACAAATGTAAAATAAAATAAAGTTTGGTCATCTGCTGATAAGGATTGTATGTGAAATCAAAAGTGATCAGATGATAAGCAGATTATTAAAAGAATTTGATCTGGCATTAGACAAAGCAGAAATGTAAAGTCTATGTAAATGTAAACTTGTAAAGTCTGTCACACATACTTCTCAGCTGTACAGATTTTTACAGAATGTCTAGATTTTTGCCTCAAAACTTTTGGTCTGTTCACAAAATTTATAGTTTTCTGGCAAATCACTGGAATGTCCTGTGGAAATTAGATCACTAAATAATGACATACATTTGAGTTTCAAACTTCATATTCTTTAGAAAATGCATTTTAACATAAACTCTGTTATTTCAGATACTTTCTAAATTTATAAGAGCAATATTTAACATCTGTCCCTATTTGTGGGCATTTGTACCCCCATTATGCCAGGCTTTATCCAGATTTCTTGGGTTAAGAGGTTGAGAGGTATGCTGTAATGTATTCAGAAATTTAACTGTTTTTCAGAGCATTATTTAGATCAAATCTACTTAAGGTTATAATATGAAATGTCCCAGAGAAACAGTTGACTAAGCTACCAGATCCAGATGATATTCAGCTGTCTATGAGTAAGGATATAAAGGACTTATCCGTTATAGCACAGTCTGAGAAAGCATTACCCCATTCTCAGAGTGAAGTTGACCTGAAAGGTAATTCAGCTCACCAGTAGATTATTTAGTGACTGATCCTGATTCAAATAGAAATTAATCAAATCTTCATCTGTTCATAGGTACAGTTCTAATCAAACTACTGTTGGTATTCTAGGTTTGAAAGACTGGTAAAAAATCATTATAGTGCCTGTAAATAGTATGTACATGTCAAATAAGCATTCTCTTCAAATCAAGTTATTTTTAGCTCACTGCATATCTGTGAGCATCCCATGATGTGTATATAGCTATGACACAGTGTGTGTGTGTGTGTGTGTGTGTCTATATATATATATATATATATATATATATATATATATATATATATGTCCCAACAAACCAAGGCAAAGGAAATAAGCCAATACAGCCAAACTCAATGTAGACCCGGTACAACAAATTCAAGGGTTAGTCCTTTGCGAATCAATAGACCATAGTACAGGTAAAACTAAAAGCTTTTTAATAACCGTTAGCGCTTTCAAGAAACAAGTTCTCTTCTTCAGACGTTACAACTGAAAAACACATATCCAAACATTTAAAAAAAAAAAAAAAAAAAAAAAAAAAAAAAAAAAATATATATATATATATGCGTGTGTGTGTGTGTGTGTGTGTGTGTGTGTGTGTGCTTAATGTATATAATGTGCATTAGATACAATTTTCTTCTAAACTAAAAGGGTATCAGGTGACATGGGCACAGAGAATAGCATTGTCACCTTACAGCAAGAGGTTCTTCTGTTCTGTTCCCAGCTAGGATACCTTCTGAATGGAGTCTGCATGTCCTCCTTGTGTTCACATGGCTTTTCTCCCAGTACCCTAGTATCCACTCACCTCCCAAACACATGCAGTAAGTGGATTGCAACTGTATATTTTGAGTGTGTTTATGGGTGTGTGTGTGTTTCTGTATGATATGGAAGAAATTACTGGCAATCAACCCCCCCCCCCCCCATCTCTCTCCTTGCCTACTAAACTCTGTGGATGGGGTCACTATAGGTATCCAATTCAACTCAACAACCTTGAATGGATGGAAGGAAGATGCCATATTAATGTCAAATAGCACTCATTAAATAATATATGCCTTTAAAGGAGATTTATCTACTAGGATTGTCATTTCAAGTCAGGCTGAAGTAAAGATTCTCTAGGCTGACTTCTGTGTCATCACCTTTTATTCCTCCCAACAATGTAAATGTGCATATATACAGATGTGCATAAGCTACAGAAACTGTGAATAACCCCCAACCAACCTTATAGGCTTATATTATAGTGAATTAACTTCAGTCAGCCCTGCATGGGAGGCCGTACATGCATACTACACAATTAGATTACTGTCCTTCATACAAACAGTTGGTGTCTATGCAGTCTATTATTCACTATTCATCCAGCTGCTTTCAATTGAATGAGCTGGGTGTGTTCTACAATTACTTTCTTATTTGAATTGATTACAATAAATTACATAATTAGCCATTCATTTTGTATTATCCAGGGAATCTATGGACAGCAAGGGTAAAACATGGGGTGTCAGCTAGATCAGCAGTAGTCTGGTAAGGTATTACTTCAGTTGCTTCAGCAGATGGTATTATGAATACCAAGTCAGTGACAGATACAAATGTATTTTACATTTTTGTTTGAATTAGGAGGCTACAAGGATAGCTTGGATAGTTTACTGGCTGATTTTATTATGGTTATAGGCTCTTTGTGCTCATACTTTCTAATCTTTTTTATAGGTTGTGCTTGTACAGTTTTACTCTTTCTTTGTCATATGCCATGCATTTTCTACGGCATGTCACTAGTGCTTATAAACTACCTCATGTGGGTGGAGATGTAGATAGGTTAGGGCTAACCCTGCAAAGTATTATATATGAATTAATATGCTTCATCCCCCACTACCTAAGATACATGTATGTGATTTCAGCACCTGCATAAACCAACATTCACTTCAGTACTTCTACAGCATGCTATTATATCATAGAATCCACTTTAGGTATTATATCATGTTTAGTATATGTAAAGTCATGAGTATTCAGTGAGATATGACAAACAGAATTATCACTTTTCCTTATAATGTTTCTAAGAATGAAGTATCACTGCTGAACATTTCATATGGCAAATTAGTTACAGGGCTTTCTAGCTGTAATTACCAGTACTGTATCAGTATCCTGGGAAGCCATTTGAAATCTCCACAAGTATACAGTCTGGCTATACAGATCCAAAACTATGTGTTGCAGTTAAAATCATGTACTTCCCTATCTGCCATACAGTCTCTGTTGACTATTTATGGAGTAGGAGATGCTAGCCATGTTTGTGTTTCTTATTCTATGATAGTTTGTCTTAAGCAATACTTTCTTGTTTTGGTATTTGAGTTATGAATCATAAAGCTGAAGGAAGGGACCAAGCAGATAGGCAAAGGAAAGGTTAAGTGATGTTCTTTCGGTCTTCACATTTCACTGTAGAGGCCCAATATAGTCCTTGTCAGTTGTTTAATATTTTAAGAAAAAGTTTCCCCTAAATGTCTATAGACCACAGTTCCACCCCCACACGCATATTTTGAGACTAGGTTACAGCCTATCAATACTTTTCTGGAGCCTCAGTTATAAGGGGTGAATGTATATGGTAAAGGTACGTTTTCATGTTATTTTTACCAGGTACTATATATAAAGTCCATATACATTATTGCTTGCAAAGTCTCACATTGCAATAGGTGTTCTTCTAGACCAAGGAAATATGACCTTTTAAAGTATAATTTTGGGAGTACCCACTATAATTCTTACTGCTTGTAACAAACACAGTTAGATCCAAACAATATTATTTACAATGTTTGCCTAGGCTGTGCCTGCAAATGGTCTATTGTGATCAGTGTACTACCCCGGTAAACCAACTAAATAAATAAGTACATAAATACAAGGCTCCATTTTGAAACAAACTTGATGTTCTGATGGGTCCTAGAAATCAGACCTTTTTGTCTTTGACTTGTGGATGTGCATTACAGCTCATGGGAAGGAGGGGTTAGTTAGAAGTTTGTAGTCCTAGTATATTAGTCACTAATTATGTGGAATGTAAATTGATTATTCAATAATGGGAAAATATTTAATTCATTGATTCAGTCTATGATTACTAACTTAATCCAATTAAGTGCTGTGGGGAAGTGAGATAGCTGAAGCCTGTCTTAGCACACAGTGGGTAAAAGGCAGAGAAACTAATCCTGGATAGGACACCATTTTCTCATAGGATGAAAATACACACACAAACACAAACACAGTGCTGATTCATCGACTCCGTATCCTCAGGTTAGAGAAGAAACTAAAGCAGCTAGTGAAAACAAGGAGGACATGCAGACTCCACACCCACAATGAAGATGCTTCAGTTGAGACTCAAACTGGAAAACCAAGTGATGTGAGGCAGCCATCCAAATTATTGTGGAAATGTTCTCTCTTGAAAAAAAACAGCTGAAAAAGTATTGTAAAATATAAAGCTGAAGATAAAAGAAAGTGTCAAGAAATATTTGTGTGAGCAGAGAAAGGTTTATAAGTTATTATTTCATAATAGCTGTGTTAAAATATGTGGAAAATACTGCATAGTGTTTGCAAGTGAAATTGATAAAAGTTAAGAATGAAAATTTTATTTTGTGTTATTCTCCAAGATATTAGGTTAGGTATGGAAAAAAGTGCATTTGTTTAATTTATGTTATGTTTTTCATTGGAACTGATGATAGAAGTGTATGTTTGGTCTGTAACCTCCATCTGAGCTGCCACTAACTTGGGCAAGCAGAATTCATTTTAGCTGGTACACCCCTCATCCCATTTTATGCTGCAGTGTCAATACTGGAATACGATAGACCCCTACCCAGTGTTACACTCCAGTGTCAATATTGAAATATGATAGACCTTCACCCCTGCTACACTGCACTGCCAATACTGGAACATGATAGACCCTCACTCCTGCTAAAGTGCAGCATCAATACCGGAACATGACAGACCCTCACTCCATTTTACACTGCAATGTCAGTACTGGAACATGATAGACCATCACATCCCTGTGTTGCACTGCAGTGCTAATACTGGAAAATGATAGCCCCCAACCCCTGTCACACTGCAGTGCCAATATTGGAACATGATAGACCCCATTCTATGACAGACTGCGATATTAATACTAAAACCCTCACCCCTGCTACATTGTAGTATCAACACTGGAAAATGATAAACCCACATTCCATTTTACACTGCAGTGTCAGTACTGGAACATGACAGACCTCCTCTCCCTGTGTTGCAGTGCAGTGTTAATACTGGAACATGATAACCCCCCACCCCTGTTATACTGCAGTGCCAATACTGGAAAATGTTAGACACCATCCCTGCCAGACTGCAGTGTCAATACTGGTACATGATAATCCCTAACCCCTGTTACATTGTAGTTTCAATACCATAACATGATAGGGCCTCATCCCTGGTTCACTGCAGTGTAACGCTGGAATGTGGCATACACTCACCCCTGCTACAGTGCTGTGTCTAAGTTCCTAGTTTGCAAAGATAACCTTTATTCTTCTCATCCTTCTGAATCAAAGGTGATCCCCTGTCATTGTGCAGTGGAGGAAGAAAAGGAATGCATTCAACAGCAGAATATATTACCAGTCCGATACAGCAAACTGAAGTCCATTTATAAACATGCAAAGCAAAATTTACATTTTTAGCCTCCATCTTCAAAGAAGTCAGTTCAGTGAAACGTCTGAGTGCAGTACAAGGCAATATTTCACAGAAAAGACAACGGCAGAAATGTAATCAACTACTAGCCAATTTTTTGCAGGTATATGTGAACTAAAAGCTGATGTTTGTGCTGAAACACTTTAGGCAATCATAAGATAATATTGGAGAGAATTATAAGCTATTTAATAACAAGAGAACAGAAGGAAAGGGAAGATTCAGCTAGTAGGATAATAAGAGTTCTGGAGAATGAAAGCATTTGTCCTATTTAAAAAAATATATAATACATATTTATGTTTCATTATTTGTGTAAATGTACAGTGAAGAACTTCTAGAAAAGTGAGTGAAGAAAAGTTACACAGAAAAAAAATAATTGTCTACTTGGAAGTATTAAAATTCATCTATTTAACTTCTGGGTAGTCAGAATGTAATATAACTCACTTACCAGTCCATGCAGCAAAGTCTAACAGTTTGGATTAAACAGGCTAGCAGAACACTGTAACCTGTCTGTAGTTACATTTTAAAATGCTAGCTAACAAAAATAATTCAGAACTTTCCAAACAAAAGTATATTCCAAGTCACTCAAACAAAAAAATATACACAAGTTGTAAAAATATGGCACCAAACTAGATCAGTTACCCATCCCTCATAACAATAATAAAATGATGAAGAAAAACATCAAGAAATGTTTCTTGTTCTGGAAAACCCAGTGCCAGAACCTTTCATTCTTTAAAGGGAATTACTTTATATCATTATTTCCTAACATCGTAACAATGGCACTGGAAAAGAGAAAGAGAGAAAGGAGGTTTTGCCTGTGAAACACTAAATAAGCTATAAATTACTACAGCACTCAATCTTCCTCATTACCCAGAGGAAAACAGTTTTTGTACTTACTTTTCTCACTTGCTTAGAGAAAAACAACTCTTGTACTCACTTTCCTCACTTATCTAGAGGAAAATATTTTTTTATTCAGGCATGTCCGAGGGTCAGCTCCCAGTGTTCTCTCCTGTCTATCTGATGAATCTGGGCATCTTGAGGCAAAGTAGAAATTGCCTCATGTACACAGACAACCTTCTGGTCCTACCACACAACATTACAACCTGTGAAAGATGCACTTATCTAGCCAAACTGGAGGTAAAGCTCTCTCCAACCAAGACTGAACTTAACAGTCATGAAGAGAAGGTAAACATTTGCACCACACCACACTCATCACATAGTCCTACTAAACCTACACCACCAAAATACACACATAGTAACACAAAAACATTTGCTGAGGTTCTCAATAATAATCTGTCTACACAACGGAGACCTCCAAAGCAGAAACGCAAGCAACCTCCCTCCCCCAACACAACCCAAATGACAAATAGCCCACAGACTCAGTGTGCCACTCAACCACAGCCAATAAGGCAAAACAACGTACCCAACACACTAGTCATAGGTGACTCTATAGTCAGGCACACTGATGTCCCACTCACCAGGCTAAACAAGGAGAAGGTTACTGTCAGCTGCCTGCCGGGTGCCAGGATCCGCCACATAACCCACGCACTCAGGTCAGTCCACAAGTACAAATATGACTCTGTCACTGTCCATGTTGGTGTGAATGACCTGAGATGTACCTCCCTGGACTACATGAAAAGAGACATGGAAGAGCTCTCTGATCTTGTAGCCCAGGCAGGTATGACCCTAGCCCTGAGTAACATTCTGCCATCGCCCCGAATGATACCGCAGTACAAGGACAAAATGATTGACTTCAACAATTGGCTAAGCTTCTGGTGTCATTCTAAGGGGATCCAGTATCTGTCTGCTTGGGATGACATGGTCGACAGACCATGATGCTTTGCCACAGATGGCCTGCACCTGTCACCCCTGGGATTCTAGATACTGGCTAAGGCTCTTGCTGCCCCTATAGTGCCTTTTTTAGGCAAAGTTCAAATAACAAATTCACCACCATAACAGGAACAGGCAAGCAAAAACTGAGGGTAATGCTACTCAATGCTAGAAGTCTAAATCTCAAAATGCACTCACTCGAGGCACTCCTTGAAATGGAGAACGTCGATATCTGTGCAGTGACTGAGACCTGGTTCAAGGCTCCAGAGAGCACTCCTGCACTACCAGGCTATATCTCATACCACACTTTTTGTCCATGTAACCCGGACCAAAACATCAAAGGAGGAGGTGTGCCCATATTCATTAAGGATATCCACACCTCCAGGCTAGTTGCTCAGCGTAATGCATCTGAGGTTATCCAAGTGCAACTAACTCTGGGCAAAACTGCAATCCAAATTGTAGCTTGCTACAGATCCTCCACCATGCCCTAGGATTCCCACTCCTCTTTTCTTGATGTACTGGAAAATATTAGGGTTCAACCAAACACCCTAATAATGGGCGACTTCAACTACCCCACCATTAACTGGGAAAACTACTCGTGTACCAACTCCTTAGCTCAACGCTTTCTGGAATTCATAAACTCCAATGCCCTGGATCAACTTATCCACACCCCAACCAGGGGCAACAACATCCTAGACCTAGTCATTACCAACATGAGTGACCAGTGTTCCACACCTGAAGTCAACTCCTCATTGGTCCGATCCGACCATAATCACCCTTGATATCCACATCCCACCCCCACCCCCCATTAAGGAAACCACGGTAAAATATTTCTCCAAAGGCAACTTCATACTTCTTAAGACAGAAGTGGTGAACTGCATGACACCCATGCAGATGGACAATACAGTTACAACTGCTGAATCCTACACAAATGCACTCTATAAGCACTTACACAAGTGCATGGATTGTGCTATTCCAAAGAGAACCAAGATGCTATCCTCCAAAAAAAGGAAGCCAATCTGGTGGTCCCCTGCCATAAACAAACTGTACAACAGAAGGAAGAAACTGTTGCAAAAGAGAGTAAAATCCCATGAGTGGAGGAGCTCCCTGGTCAGCCTCAGTAAGAAGCTGATATCCCTTATAAGATCCTCCAAAGCTAGCTACGAAAACAAAATCGCCACTAATTCTAAGGACAACCACAAAGCATTCTATAGCTATGTCAAGAATCTTGATGGCAACACCCAGATCTGCTCTGAGTTACAGCACAAAGGCACGAAAATTACAGAACCAACTGATATTGCCAACATCCTGGCAGATAGATTCAGTGCTAACTTTACTCCCCCATCACCCCCTAAAGGGCCCATATCTATATAGGAAGAATGCAGAGTCCCTGTAATCACAACTACGCAGGTAAAAGCTGCACTCTCTAAAGCCAGAAACACAGCATCCATGGGACCGGACAACATCCCAGGCTGTGTTTTACACGAACTTCAGAACAAACTGGCTCCCCACTTAAGCACCATGTTCAATAATACCCTCGCATCAGGCTTTGTAGCCACTGAATGGCACACAGCATCAGTTATCCCAATCCACAAAGGGGGAGCCACCACTGATCCCGGGAACTATCAACTTATTAGCCTGACGAGCCTGGTCTGCAAGGCCATGGAACGTATCATCATGGAACTCATAAACAAAGACATTGGTAACCTCCAAAGTCTGGATCCCACCAAGTTTGGGTTTGTGAAAGGCAGATCATGCCTCCTGAACCTGAACGACTTCTTTGAGGTAGTCACCAAAGCCGTAGATGAGGGTAAGGTGGTTCACACAGCCTATCTTGACCTCACCAAGGCTTCCGACACCATCCCCCATTCTGGAATTATAGCTAAACTCACTAAACTAGGTATAAATCCCTATGTCACAAGATGGGTTGCCAACTGGCTCACTGACAGAATGCACACTGTAAAAATTGCAGACTCCAAATCTGACCTTAAAGCAGTGACAAGTGGAGTACCACAGGGTTCCATCCTGGGACCTCTCGTGTTTGGTATCTACTTCTCTGAAGTACAGGCTAACACAGAACGCCTCTAGCTAACAAAGTTCACAGATGACTGCAAACTAGGAGCCATAGTCAAGTCCCCAAATGATGTGGACATCCTACAGAAGGGCCTTGCTGAGACAGATGCCTGGTATCAGAGCCATGGCCTCAAGCTCAATGCCAAAAAGTGCAGCGTCATCCCCTCTGGTAAAAACTCTGTACCCATGAACTACCACATAGGCAGCAATCTACTTAATACCGAATGTGTGATAAGAGACCTTGGGACCCAGGTGGACAGTAGTCTCTCCTTTGATAGTCACATCGCCACAGTAGCCAGGAAGTCTTTCTACGTGGCACACCTCATCATAAAAGGGTTCTCATCCAGGAAAAAAGAGGTCATTGTTCCCCTCTACTCGACACTCATTAGACCCATTATAGAGTACAATGCCCCTTTTGGAATGTACCTCACAAGACATCTGCAGCAGCTGGAAAGGCCACAGAAGTACCTCACAAAGAGGATTACTGGCCTCAAACAAATGCCCTACACTGACCGCTTCAAAAACTCCAGCTTTACTCCGTAGCATATTGCCTACTCCGAGGTGATCTCTGCCTAACATATAAAGCTATGTCAAACCCAGAGCTGTTGGACATGCTACACCTAAAGAAATCCCAATCCCTCCGAGCTACATGCTCTAGGGACCTAAACCATGTCACCACAATAAACAGGACATGCTGGAGGGATAGATTCCTGCCCCAGAGACTTCCCATACTCTGGAACAGGCTACCCATCTATGTCAAGCAAAGTTCTTCATTAGCACTCTTCAAGAAAAATCTTGATGAGTGGATGGGAAATAGGAAATACACCCTGGGGATCACTTCTGTGTCTCTGTTCGACAGTGGCACAGGAAAATAACTTTCTTGGGTGGCGTAAGCCAGGGAACCTTGTTGGCTAGGCTTACGTAGGCCCTTGGGCCGATAGCCTAGTACCTACCTATGAACCTATGAAAAAAATATGTCAGACTAAAACATTAGCATAACTTCCATATACACAGTACAGCTGAAAGTTATGGACCTCAACAGCATGTTAATGAAGAACCCTGTAGGTTACGTTCTGCCTTTTGCCAATGATAGGGATGCAGGACAGCAAATCACGTTATGCAATGTATTGAAGGATAGGATGCCACACAGGCCAGAATTATGATAGCAACATATATTAATGACAAGGACAGAATGGGATAGTGCATACTTGTGATTATGTAGGAGCATGTATTTGTAGGATAGAAGCTGTTGTTTTCCCTTTTAACACTCTGCATAACAGCTGAACTCATTTACAAACTACAATTGAAAAACAAACCAGGCTTGGTGTGGTTAGTCACATGTGGGCTTGATGATGCTTACTTTTGTGCAATGACAGATCAGATTAATCTGACACACTGTTCTGATATTGGGCAAAGCTTTTTAACAGCAGCTGTTCTTAGCCCAGCTGTGCATAACAGCATCTGTCAATGTGCAGACACATGGATTGCACAACATTTGCAGTGTACTTAACGACAGTTTTTGAATATCTGGTCCCTTGTATGCATTGTCCTTGACTGTAGAGAAAAATCAACATTTTTCTGCATAACAAACTCAGTTAGTTAATGCAAGTCAAATAAATGAACAGATAAAATTAAATGCTTGTTTAATTATTACTAGGACAAGTAGAACTCGTCAGACTTGCTGTGTCTGTAAGCAAGAATTAAATGGAAAGCTGCAGTAACCCTGGCATGACCTTGTCAGTACTGTAAACAGAGACGTGATTCATCTGCAAATACATTTATCAGTTAATTCCTAGAATCAAGAGATGAACTCTGATAGCTTTACGTGTTTATGTGTAGAAAAGCTAAATTCATAATTGGAAGACTTCATTTAAACAAACCCACTGTTTCTCACTTGAATCTTATTATAAGAAACTGTAAGCAATTTCACATTAAATTTTGTCTTATCGAATAGTCTTGTGAAATAAACTTTAAATATTTGCTGTTACTAAATGATATCAGACATGGAATCCACATATTGTTTAATTCTGCCCTTTTAACATGTATCCATTGCAGATTTATATGAGAGGTAACTGAATTTTTTATTAGGGCATTAGCTTGTGCATCGCATTAAAATGCTGTCATGTTTTATTATTTGTCCAGGGTATGATTTCCACAGTTACGATTTGAAAACTGTGTAACTCTGAGCAAGTCATTTCACAAGACAGTGCTCTCGGGTCGCCCATGAGGATTGAGCCTAGTGGGTTTACCCAATTAACAAATGAATAAAACAAAAACATCTAATAATACTGGAGAATATAAGTGCTGAATTACAGATTTTGCCATTTTTAAAGTACAATTGAGTTTTGCAAGGAAAAGAAAGAAATGCAAGTCCAGACTTGAGAGTAAGCTATAATTAAAATGCTGTTTGGCATTTAGGTTGGCATACTCAAGCAGTAATGTAAAATCTCATGACACTCCTATAATAAAGTCAACCTACTTGTTCCAGACCTTAACCTAATTCTCAAATTAAGGGTCTTGTTTTGGGTATACCTGTTATATTTATAGCCTCACTCTTCCTAGACAAGGATGAAAGCAGTTTCATAGTTAAAGAAGTATTAAATTGTCTTTATACTCCAGTCAGCATAATTGTAATAATTAAACAAGTATTTGAATTCTGACTACAGGATTCAGTAACAGTTTCTACTCTACAGTGATTAGACTTCTGAACCTTGGCACTAGTCCCAGGGGTCTGGACACATAAAATTTTTATTTATTTGTGCAATATATACTTACATATATTCCAAATAAGTGCAATATTTATTTATTATATCCATAGTCAGTATTATTTATCTCACTCAAGTGCAATATTAGACAAATAACTTAGGCATTCCAATCTGTAGTGGGTTTTGTATTACTTTAAAGAGTAGTTAATTTAACTCAGGGGAGGATATTCTTTTTGTTTACGAGTGTTGGTAAATGTCTCTGCTATTTCTTGCATGTATTGGGAGTAGTGTTGTATTTGTTAGTTATGTTTATTCCTCTACTTGTATGCGTTGTTTCACTTTCCTTTGTAATCTCAAGAACTGAACTGATGCATGAAATTTCATTTAGGCTACAAGTGTGTATTTCTAAATGACAATAAAGTTTACTTTCACTTTGACTTTGTTGGAGGCAATAAATACATTAATGCAGGGGCTTCATAGATCCACAGATAGATTCATAGATTGTTACTAGGCTAATTTTCCAGGGGGCCTTTCTAAGCCTAGCCAAGGTTTCCCGGAAGAGTAATGATGTGCTGTATCCAAACAGGAAATTGAGGGCCAGGGATTTATAAGCTACCTCTGTCCATAAGGGACATGGGTGCCAGGCCTGGTGTAAATTTGTTATTCCCCATCCACTGGTCTAAGTTGTGCTTAAATTGGGTAATATATGAACTCAGCTTCACATAGGAGGGGCAGTCTCTGATACACATATTTGTCTCTCCAGCATGTTCTGTTTAGGTCACAGATAAAATTCAGGTCCTTATACCTTGTATTTTTCTGATACTGTTTGACTTACAAATATGCAGGAAATTCATAAATGTTGGGTTTGCGGATCCTTGTAAGCCAGGTATAGATCACCCCCTCAGCAATCTATAGAAGACTGAGTAGAGGGAAAGTGCTTTAAGTTGGGCTGCATAAGGCAGGTATGTTATGCCTTATATTCTTTTTGTAACAAACCTCTGAAGTTGCTATAGTTGCTGAATATGCCTGGTCAGGTACATAACAAAGGGAGCATTGTATGGCTGGTCTGATAATGGCAGAGTACAGTGGGATAATGATCTCTTTGGACCTAGATACCTTCCCTTACTTATACCCTGTGCAACATAAAAGGATTTCCTCACCACTGTGGCCAGTGTTCGAAGTTAAAGCTACTGTCTATGTGTGTACCCAGATCCCTGACCACTGAGTTGACTCTTAAGGGTGTATTATCGACATGATAATTAGCCAGGATGGTAGACTTCCCAAAGGGTACAATTATGCATTTCTTAACATTGAGTTTAAGACCATGGCTTAGGTACCATTTCTTAGTCAGAGATAGGCCTTTTTGAAGAATGCTAGTGTCTGCAGGCGAGTCAATGATAACCTCCAGATTGCAATCATCTGCAAATGTAGCTGGCCATAAACCTTCAGTGTTTGCTTCCACTTCACAGAAATAGATGCCAAAAAGTAGTGGGCCAGGTATTGCACTCTGCTAGTGACTGGCTTCTTGGTGGAGATGACCTCACCTATTTTGACCTCCTGGGTCCTATCAGTAAGCCAGTTGGGAATCCAGCAGGTGATAAAACAGTTTGCACCTAATTTAATGAGCTTGTCATTAATGCCTGAGTGGGGTACTGTATCCAAAGTCCTGGCCAGGTCAAGGTAAGCTGTGGGCACAGTCATGCTCTCATCCATTGCTTTGGTGACCCTCTCAAAGAAGTTCTCCAGATTTAATAAGCATGACCTTCCTTTAACAAAGCTGAACTGTGATGGAGCCAGGATTTGCAAGTTACCTATGTCCTCATTTATCATGTCCATGATGATTCTTTCCATGGCCTTACATATGATGCTGGTCAGACTTATGTGCTTGTAGTTACCAAGATCAGTTGTTGGATCTCCTTTGTGCAATGGGATGACTGTAGTCATCTTCCATTCCTTGGGTGCAAAATCTGATTGTAGGTTCCAATTGAAAAATGATTTAAGTGGACCAGAGAGGCCATATTTCATGCTACTTAGTAAGAATTCTGGGATGTTATTAGGGCCCATCAATGCAGTAGGTTTTGCATTGGAAAGTGCATTGAAGTCCTGACCCTAGTAATGGGTGGGGGGATTGTGGTATGTGTTATTTCCTTTGGACAATCAGTGCAGTAGTGAGGTGGGGGGATTTGAGCTGAACCTGTCAGATAAAAGGTTAGCAATGGTCTTCAGTTCAGTGTGGGTGATGCCATTTACAGTAAGTTCTGCACATTGTTGCATATTTCCCTTGTGGTTATGGATATAGCTGTAGAAAGCTTTGTGGTTGTCCTTTGCCTGAAAAGCTATTTTTTCTTCAAATTTAGCCTTTGAAGTATTAATTAACCCTCTTAGTTGCCTGTTTAGATTGGTCATGTTTTTCTTTTACTATGTTGGGCTTTGTTCCTCCTATGCTTGGCCAATATTTTTTTTGTTTTGTTCTATGACTGTTTGATATTATAATTCCAACAGGGTGGCTTGTCTTTTGAGCTTGTCTTATTCTTTATACAAGTGGGCACAACTCACTCTATACAGCTAACAATATGGCTATACAGGCATTTTGCAAATACCTCAGCATATGAAATGGTGTTTACTGGATTTGAGGGTGCTTCAAGTTTAGCCAAGTTGTTGCTTATTAGAGAGAGGTTAGCTTTGGAATCGTTCCTAAAGGTTTTTGGTTTTGCTAGGTCCCTGGATTTAATTTTTATTTCAGGCAATACTGGATTATGGTAATATATGACAAGCAAGGGCATTACATTTGGTGAGAAACATCCTTCCCCCATATTTGTGACTACAAGGTCAAGGATGTTTGTGCCCCTGGTAGGAGAATAGACTAAGTGTTCCAAGATGTTGATATTAATGAAGTTTAGGAATAGCTGGGCTTGTGCATTAGAAGTGATATAGGATTCCCTATCAACAGAGGGGTAGTTGAGAGCCCCAATGAAGATCATATTGGTTGAACCGTGAGGGGCTCTAGTACATTGAGATAGGTAGTATGGGTTTCCTGGCACATGGAAGGGGACATGTGGAAGTGAAAGGTAAGTGGAGATATGTTTGGTACATATCTGGATTATTTTTTCTGAAATTCAGGGTATTTAGATGAAGAAAGAAACCAAGCTAACATATTTCCAAGAAAGTGACAATTCCCTGTATGCCTAGTCACAAATTTCATGACTATTCATAATTAAAATTACTTTCTCTGTTTTTCTAGAAAAAGGAATGTCTAACATACAAACTGTAGAAAGCACTGATAGATAAAAAAAAAATGCAGTGCTTTCAAAAAAAATGTAGTATAGCATAGTATTATAATAATACCAAAACATTTATATATCCATTTATCAATCTGTTTGTCTGTCTGTCTACCTATCACATAATTTGATATTTTGGGGACTGATGATATTTGCTAGTGTAGTTGCTAGTGGTTCTGTTTTGTGTTTTAATGTGGTAGCGATTCATAGGTTAGGAACTTGGGGAGTCAGTGCTATATACTGCTGTTTGTTATACTGCAGTGACTGCACACTTCGAACCTATGAACTCAGCTAAAGTAACATGAGTAACCGTCTGAAGTCATGAATTAAAGGACAAAACATTTCTGCTGTAGCTGCCATGTTTTCTTTTTTAAATTGCAAAGGTTCAATTAATAAGATATTTATTTTATGGATTCACCAAAGAAAACATAGCACAAATCAGTTTTGTGTTTTTTTTTTTGTTTGTTTTTTTGAGTGGCAGCCTCATGCAGTGATGACAAATGAATTCTTTTTATTCTGTCATGGGGACTTGAGAATTAAACTTTTCAAGTCTGTTTTTCAGTGTTAGCCCTTTTATTGTTAGGAAACATTTTGCTGGTCAATAATCCAAACAAAACTGCTTAATTAGTTTTCCTAGAGAATCAGATGAAGATGTTCAAGACAAAGGCATTCTTGGAAACTGAGAAATCACCAAGTTTATTTCAAGGAATGAAAGTACAGTGATATCAGTATGTACACTCTCGTCTAACCCTTGTCTTTTATACCTATTTCTCCTTCATATATATTTTTTCTGGAAAACATCAGTATTATGAACGTGTACATTATGTGTCTAAAGTGATAACTAGATACTTCCATATCTGGATTTATCATTTTTTTTCTTCAAATGTAACAAGTTTGCTGGGTGATCCTATTGTGTTTTGCTGAGATATTTATTTCTTTCATCTTTTTTTCTGTTACTGAAGTGGTAAACCTTTTGTGCCAGGCCATCCACTAAAAAGGAACTATTTTACTGGTGTCACACAACCACCAGTTATCAAATGGCATAAGTAAGAAAATAAATAAATAATCACTTTGAGAGATTGTAGAGTTAGTCCATTTATTGTTTTCTGGTACTCCATATGGACATGTTCAGCAATAATTCTCATACTGGGAATAAGCCTGGGGGATGATAATAGAAATCTATATATTAAGCAATTTATGAATTTAGTAGAAACTCCTGTTAGTCTTCATTGTCAAGTCAGTGGCTAGATATCAGGTGACAGTTAGATTTGACAGAATATCTGGGTTCTACTCAAAAGGCTGACAAACAAAAGGGATACACTTTGTAGAGATGGACATACCAGCCAAAAGGGAAAGCATGCTTAAAAAGATTTATTGGTACATTCAAACAGCAGCATATTCTGTTATCTTGGAAAAGTAATAAATATCATCAATCCAGTGTCTAAGAAAACAAAACAAATATAAATCATTTTACTAGTGGTCAAATACTGTTTATATTTCTGCATTATAGCTCAGTTCTAGCTGCTTTTAATTGCTTCTTTTTAGCATTTGCTTACTGCTACTTCTATTGGCTAATGTTCAGAGTTATTACTTACACATTTTGTTTCACCTTTTGTTGCCTGCTGTTGTAACTCTCCCAGGGTGTTCATTAAATAATTTTTTTGATTACACAAATAAATAATTTCAATTATGCACCTGTTAACTAGGCAAACAACCTTGACATAAGTGCTTCTTTTCAAGAGAAACCCAGGAGCACTCTGGTTAAATGACTTACCCAAAGTCATGGAGAATGCAAAAGGAAACTAAGAGGAGCCACAGACTGAGACATGAAAGCAGTTTACAGCTGTAAACATCTGGTCTAAAGTCAAAGATTATAAAAGCAAGGCATCATCAATGTGGTGCATATGTTTATAGAACTCACCATGCTAAATGTCTGGAGTAATCATACAAAATGTTAAGCATAACACATGTACTTAAGCAAGTAGTTCATGGGAATCTTTCTATGCAGTTTGTTTTTAGATAGAATGTCATGCTGTTATAGTGGGATCTGAGGACAGTATTGATCATTCTTGCACACAGAGAAGGTCCCAAGAGGACATGGCCTTGATATCTAGACTGGGGATGCAGCACATGATCTGGGCTCAAACCCCTCCTGCTCATTTTGGGCATAATCAGAGCCATGTGCTGCACACCTGAGGATCCAGATGTTGCATTAAACTGTGAGGTGTAGACTGCACTCACCGATCATCTGCAAGTATTGGACTCCAGTTGCGTTAGTTTATAATGGAGGGCTAAGTCATGGTGGCTTCTTCACTAGGATAGTGTGAATCTCACCTCAGCTCCACCATGGCACAGGAGCATACCTCTCAACTGTCCAGAATTTTGCAGAACATCCAGATTTTCACCTCATATTGTTGGTCTGTTCCTCATAAAATGTGTGGCTTTATGGCAGATAATTGAGGACTTAAATTACTAAATAATGACATACATTTGAGTTTCAGAGGGAGGCACAGCAATGTAGTGAATAGTGTTGTTGCCACATAGCAAAAGGTTCTCCAGTTCAGCTATTGGCTGGAGTGCCTTCTGTGTGCAGTCTGCATGTCCTCTCTGTGTTTGCATGGGGTTTCTATGTATACTCTGGATTCCTGTCACATTCCAAAAGCATGCAGGGATTGGATCTGACACTCTAAACTGGCTGTTTGTGTGTGGTACAAAAGAACATGGCAAGCCTAGCCACCTGGCTGTATGAAAATTGGCCTTAGGTGATGGACACTGTTAATGTGAAACCCTAACTCCATGTACAAAATGAGAAAAAGGTGGTTGATGCCGATCAGAAATATCAAATTATTTAGACTGAGTAAAGTAGTAAATATACTAAATAAATAATATTTGTGGAATACTTAGCATAAAACAAATTAGATTTCTACTAGAAAAGTATCATGAGAAAGTTGAAAGTGTATACTTTCATCCTATATTGTCAGATTAATAGATGTGTGAAAATACTTTTATATTTAAACTAATATGAAATATATGTCAGAAGAAGAAATTTTAGCAAAAGAAAAGACAAGAATAAGAAAATGTAATTGTATACTGAAGCATTTTAATGCAGCCAATATAAATATGTAGGAAAATGCTATTGAGTATTTTTACACATCCCCTTTACACACTAATAGCAGTAGTATATATAGCAGAAGGGTGATAAAAAAGGAAACATGGGCTTAATTCCTGCACAATCCACTTTTATATAATTAGACATTGAACAACTTACCTAAGTTTCAAAGGCACCTGGTGTTGATTTTCTATGTATATAGTAGTTAGAATTTACTGACTTCATAAATGCAATCAATAATGCCCAACAGAGTGTTATAAGGCATAATGCCACAGACAGAGGCCACTCAAGGAAGGTCCATTAATTTGATATAACAACCATGCTGGAGGGCATTATTACACTTAGAAAATGAGCTTATTGTTAAAATGTGTGGACTTTTTATTAGTAGTATATACATTTTTTATATATATATTTGTGGTGTAAACTCTCCAAGATGTCATCACTTAGAAAGAGGTGAGTACCCGTCTTCCTCACTGCCAAATCACTTTTCCCATCATACCGAGCAGGAAACTCTACCTTACAATATAATCTCCCCTTAATATCCCTTTAATCCCATGACTTACCCAAACTCTGCCCCTCTGTCAACCAGTATGTTTTCTTGAAACACTTAAGACTCTAGTTCTCCTGACTCACACACTTTCACATCTAATACAAAACCCTTCCTAAATTCCATCATTGTATTTCATCTGTTATAAGTGTGCCTCAGACACAACTCAATATATACCCTTAATTCTCTGTCTCCAATGTAATCTAACTCTAACCTCTGGGAAAGCTTTCTTCTTCTGTACCTAACTCCTCTACTTATACATTCAGTGAATTCTGTCTTGGCTATCCACAAACCTCAGCCAAAAATCCATCATCCTAGGTGATGTAAATATTTTATTTTCACTCCTAACTCTATCTCTGTCATAAATGTATACAACTTCACACAACTCATTACCTTTTCAACAAGATTCAGCAAGCACTCCAACAGATCTTCTACTCTAGACTGGACTCTCCCATCTGGCCCATATGAAATTATCTCCTATGGAACCCTCCCAAGCTCTATGACACAGATTGCCAACTCACCACTAGCAGGACCATTACTATAACATAGTCCACAGCTTAGCAAAATTTAGCATAGATATATTAACAGAAATATTGAAAGCTTGCAACTAGCAGCTGCTACAAAGCTCTTCCTCTAGATGAAGCAGTTGTACATTTTAATGATACATTTCTCACTGTAGAAAATCAGTTAGCTTCAGCAAAAAGAGTAAAACTCAACCCCATCCCTTGGCGCACAAAACTACTAAATAACTTATGAGAACTAGAGATAAAGCCTGGAAATCTTGGCTACATAATAAAATAGAGACCAAACTCCAAAATGCCAGACAGTTGCAAAACCACACCAAAAAAATCAATCAGATCTGATAAAAAAACACATTCTGCCACAGTCCAGGGTACATACATTAAGAACCTCAAACAGTTCTTGTCATCCTTTGACAATATTTAAATCCAGGTTGCCTGGCCTAACCAACCCCCTACTACCACCAACCACTACTGGTTCTACTGGTCTGTTCCTGTACTCAAATCATGTCTACTCACTACCCACTTTGTCTGCTTCAACTTCACTACAACTTTCTTCTTCTCTATATCAATTAACAAATGTACACAACTCATATTTCTTGTGCTTCTCCCAACTTTTTACTCTATCTCCCACACCTCCTCTCTCATATTTCTCCTACCCATAAATATACAGCTTTAAACCTCATTGTGTATGTTAATTTGAAATGTATTAATTTAATAAGTAACAGCTCTATATTTTACTTATTGTAGTTTTTCTCTAGTATAGCTGCCTTTCAGTTGTTGTATGTCTATATTATAACTTTAAACTTTACATTTTCTCTGTTATATAAAACTGCCTAGTTTGTAACTGGAGTTTTTCTCCTCAGGCCTCTAAGGAAAAGGGGCTACCACAGCCCAGTGGACTACACTGGTCAACAAAAGCAATAAATAAATAATAGCTGGTGCCTGTATATCCTGAGTGCCTTTATCAGGCTGTCATTCTTACCTCAGCTAAAGTTGTCCAACCTCAACTAGTAAATTTAAATGTAAATCCATATTTTGTGCAGTTGATAGCTAACTAGCTGTCTATCAAAACCCATATTGTTAAAGTCACAGGTGTCACCTGAAAGAAAATAGTTACCAGTTGTGTACCATGGGGCACAGTGTTGAGCCCTCTCCTATTTGGCATCTATTTCTCCGACCTTCAAGCCAAAACTTCTGGCCTATGGTTATCTACGTTTGTGGACAGCTATAAATTTGGCATTGTAATTCACTCCTCCACTGATTCACAGTTGCCTCAACATGGGTTATATATGTTAACAACTGGTCTAAGAATAATGGTCTCAAATAAAATGTGAAAAAATTTAGTATAGTTCAATCTGGGAATCAAAACATTTCTACATCCTACCATATAGGTGACACATTCTCTAATCAAACACCTTTTGTAAGGAGTCTAGGCACTCTTGTTGGTAATTCTTTATATTTTGACCATCATGTCTCCACAGTAGTTAGAATTCTTATCTGGTACAACTAATTTCCAAATGTATCTCAACTAGACCAAAAGGAGTTTTAATTCCCCTTACCTTTACTTGTGGCTTATTACACTCATTATTGAATGTAATGCCCTTTGGGTATGTATTTGTCAAAACATATCACTCAACCAGAGAGACCTTAGTGCCTCCTAACTAAAAATATCAATACTCTCAAAAACCTCAGTTACCCAAACAGACTGGCAGCCATCTCCCTGTGTTTATTCTTTTATAGAATCCTCTGTGCTTATCTTTGAAGATCCTCCTTAACTCCCTATTCCTTTTCTTATCTCTGTTCTCTTCCCAGATATGAAAACATCATGCATGCTTTTAGAAAACATTAACTTTTAGCCCTAAGAAAAAGTGAACTGTCTTTAAATAAAAATAAATTGTACACTGTTCTGTTAAATGCATTAAAAGTATTTAGTCTGCTAGGAAGGCTGCTGTCTCTTATCTCCCATAATTTCAGTCTTTATTTTTCACTGAACTTCTTGCTGTTGTACCTTTAAATTGTACATTTACTCATAAAGAATATTCAGAACTCTCAAGAATAAGTGTCTGCACCTGCAAACAACTCCTCTCCATGTAAAAATAGTCAGCAATGAGAAAAAAAACAGCTACCAATGCTGCAGATGCATGAAGAAATCTTTGTAAAGCATCCATCAAATTTGTGAAATATGGCTTTGCAAGAAAAAGTGGTTGAGTAAGACTGGACTTTTGTGGACTTTGTTAAACTTGTAGGTGAACTGTAAAGCATATACCCAATTTTATGTCATTAATGTTTAGGACACTAAAAGGAAAGAAAAAGTAACTGTAAGTAAAACAAATTTTGTTCTTATTAGTACTTGTATAAAACATTTCATGATAAATGTTGTATACTATAAAGCAACACAATTTAGTATTGTGTATAATCACATTTTTTTAATGTGGGGGAGTCTTTTCTGTGACTGATGTATGTGATATTAGAGTAAACAAGCACTTATTTGGTTGTTTCATATATATATATATATATATATATATATATATATATATATATATATATAGGCTTTACAGTATAAAAAGAAAAGGAAGGCTAGACAGAAGCAAGTTTAATGATATGTTGCGATCTGTGGCTGCTGGAGTGGGGTATAAAAGTGCACTGATTATATTATATGTAGAATTAAGGTAATTTATCTCATTTTTCCAATGGTTGATACTTGATTAAATCAATCAATTAAATAAACAAGTGCTTCTTTTTTACACTTAAAAATGTTCTCAGTGGAAGTTGTTAAGTCTGGAGGTGAAGGCATTTGGCCGAGGGAATTCTATACATTCTGGTCTGAGTATAATTTACAACAATATGGTCTTCTTTGTGATAAACGCTGCCATTTCAGAAATCCTTTCAGTACCATGGCAGCATTATACATAGCCACTGGCACAATTTCTAACAATATAAATGATGAAAAATGATCAGGAGGTGTGTTTATTGATATGACAAGTGAATTCGAAACAATAAATCCTAACCTGCACTTCTACAAACTTAACAAATTCAGTTTTGGCCCAAATACAATAACATGGCTTCAGAGTTACCACCAGAACAAAACATTCCAAGTACACCTAGGAACCTGCCTTTTCACTGAAGGCATTATTAACACAGATATTCCACAAGGATTCTTTCCTGATGCAGTGTTATTTTCCCTATTTATCAGTGATACATCGAATGAATCACCCCACTTCAACTTGGTCATTTATGCCAATGATACATTAATACTTGAATCATGTAAGAACACCTTGACCCTTAAACAGAAACTACAGTCTAGCTTTACAGATTTATGCCACTGGATAAATAAAAATATGTTCCTAATCAGCCCCCCTTTAGTATAACATGATGATGATATTTGGAACCCTGAAAAAAATCCCTAACTCCCCAAATCTAACTATTACTAATACAGATGGCAACCCAATAGCACTAGTAACAAAACAGAAGTATATATGGATCACCTTGTATGTTAAGCTTTCATAGGCCAAGCATACCGACAATATTATTACTAAGCACTCCACCAACTAAAACTATGCTGTAGAATCTTGTGCCTACTCACCCCTACAACTCATAATGCCTTAGTTAAAACTGTGCTTATCCATAAAATCATATATACTCTCTGACTTGTAACCCTACATTCCAGCTCAGACATATGTAAAATACAAACTACTACAAACGAATTGTGTGGATTTTTTGTTTTTCTTGCAGCACTTCAATCTCATCATTGATAAATTCTACAGTGGTGTAACTGGCGATCTGTAAATGACAGAAACACATTAAAGCTACAAGCTGTTAAAATGGGGCACTGTATAGATATGATCTACAATTATTGTGGTCAGTCTGGTTAAAGGACATGAATATAGACTGGAATTCTGTAAATCACCTGCCCATTTGCAATAGAACTATGAAAGAACTTGCTAATTCTGGCAGCACAGATGTCCTTAGACATGCAGACATATGCAAAGTCACTGAAACATTGTTCAAATGTAATGATAACACACCCTCCTTGCCAAGTTTCAGTGCCTGCCACACATTCAGACCTTCCATTGCAGGTGTCCCTGTGATTCATGGAGGTATGTTTATCTTTCCCTAGATCTCCATCACGTCAAGGCTTATATAACAAGATAATGATCTTGAACTACTCCATATGTAAGTAAACCAAAATATGATCTACTACCATGTCTTGGTCAACTACAGAACAACTTTTGTATTACCATTAGCATACAATACCTGTTTAAACAAACTAGGATCCATCCCCTTAGAACCAAACTTTGTCACTCTTGGAGGTTTCAATTATCCACCCACAGATTGGAAGGCTTACACTATCACAAATAAATACAGACAAAACTTCTTCAACTTCATCAGTGCTAACTCTCTAGACTGGATCATACATTCACACACAACAGGCCTACAATTACTGAACCATGTGAATACAAATATTGCATTGTCCTGCTCCACACCCAAAGTCACCCTGTCCCCCATGCCTGATTAGATCAGATCATCACTCAGTTGTTCTTCACAATCAGGACCCAGCCTGAGACACCCATAAGTCCAACTACCTTTAAAGAATTTTCCAAGTTAAATTTACTGCAACTAACTGATGACGTAACAAAATTTATTTAAGAGTATATCTACTGTTAAACTGAATAACAATTAAGAAAGAAATCATAAATGTATACCATATGTGTATATATATGACAGTGCAATGTGGAAAGTTAATAAAGGTGTTAAAAACATTTAAGAGCTCCCTTCCCATCAAGTACCTGGTGGCAAACAAAGCTGCATTTGCTAAAAGTGTTTATGCACAATGCCTGTACTGGAACATTAATCCCAGTCTGGCACAAATACAGCACCATGTTCAGGAACAAACATCTATAGTGAAGTCATAATGTAAACAAGTTATATAAGAAAAGAAAAAATGTCCTCATCCTGAGATATAAACTGAATACCCCTGCCCCAAAGCAAAACTCAAAAGAAATTAAACAAAGAACTCAGGTATACAATTAAAACAGCCAAGGCTAGATATGAACTAAAAATTGCTTCCCCAATCAAAGACAGCCATAAAAGCCTTTTCAGTTATGTTTGGAATATTAGGAAGAACACTTTGATTTGCATAGACCTGATGTAAAATAATGAAACCTACTCTACCACTGAGGAAATGGCCAACGTAGTTGAAGATAAATAAATTTTGAGCCCCTCCCCCTTTTCCACTCCAGTATTCCAGACTTATTTGACAAATCCACATCTCCCCCAAATAATTACCTCAGAATATGTCTTAAAGGGTCTCACTGTGGTAGAAAGAAAAAAAATAGTTCGGTGGGACCTGGGAATGTACTGGGGTTTCTTCTAATCAGCATGAAGCACTGTGTCACCACCTGTCCCTTAAACCTATTCAGTTTCAGCCTCTGTACTGTTTTTCCCTGAGGCACGGAAAACAGCACTGATCATGCCCCTATGTAAGAAGAGCCACACCACAAGCCCAGGCAACTGTAGACCAATAAGCCTTTCCAGTCTCATCTTTGAGATTATGGAATCCATCATTGTGGACTTTATAAATAATAATATTTGCAGTTTGAAGTTCCTGAACTCATGCCAGTTTGGGTTCACTGGAGTCTTGGATGAGGGTAAATCTGTGCATACAGTATACCTAGAATAGACCTGGCAAAGGCCTTTAATACCATTCCACACCTGGGCATCACAGACAGACTAACCAAATCAAATGTTAATCCTTATATAACCAAATGGATTTTAAAATGGCTTACAAAGAGAAATGATCAAATTAAGTTTGGGGCAGACTTTCTTCAAAGATATAAGTCAGTGGTGGTGTTTTTCCTGGGTTCTGTACTGGAACCACACTTGTCTGGCATTTATTTCTCTTAAATGCAAGCAGATGTCAAAGGATTATGGCTGACCAGATTTACAGATGTTTGCAGACTTAGCCCTATCATTAATTCTCCAGATGACTCATGAATCCTTCAAGAGGGGACTAAAATATACTTACAAGTGGTGCCAGGACCATGACCTTAAGATAAAGGCTAAAATGAGGTATTCTGTCTTATGGTCAACACAAGTATCAATTCTCCTATTCCATAAAAGCCAATCTCCTGAAAACTGATGCAGTTGTTAGGGACCTGTGTACTTTCATAGACAATCATTTCTCCATCTGTCAGTTGATTGCCAGAGACATAACGTACAAGTCCAAAGATGTTACCATACCTACTCACTCTTCCCTTGTCATGCCCATATTGGAATACAGTGCTCCTTTTGGTATGTACCTAAACAGAAACTTGACTCAACTCAGTAGATCATAAAGCTACCTTACCAATGAAATTCAATGTCGGAGTTCCATGATTTATGCTGTGACACCTTAAAGCTCTAGCCATCTTTTCAGCCTCATATAGACCCCCTAAGAGTAGATGTCTGCCTTGCCTACAAAGTTTGAAAGTACCTTGGCCTGCTTTACCTCCTTCATGTCCACAAAACATCTTGCGTAACACTTACCTACTCTAGAAACCTGAAACTCAGCTGCAATATAAATACAACCATCTGGCAAGATAGATACCTCTTACAAAGACTCCTTCACCTATGAAACAGGCCCTCCCTTCATGTCAAGTAGAGTAGCTCCTTAAACCTATTTAAATGCAGCCTCATCAAATACATGGAAATTATAAATACACCCCAGGTGTGGCCCCACAGTTCCTTGTGGAAGGGGGTAGCTAGAAATGGGAACTGCACAGCTAAGCTGCAAATGGTCTTGCTATTCAACAGCCTAGTAATAACCTACATACCTATGAATTTGTTATGCTTCAAAAAGCATCATATACCCAATGTGGAACACCTGTTTGCTGTGCTGGCTGATGGTAAGTAGCTTTCAAAACTGGACATGAGTCTTGCCTACTAACAAGGTATGTAAGGGGAAGTGTCTAAAACTATTTGTCTTTTTGTTTGCTTGCTTGATTGATTATTCATTCATTCATTGAACTGCATTACCCCTACAGATCCAGGTCCAGTTTTCAAGGGACTTGAGGGGGAGGTCTCCCATATTAAGCAAAAAGACTGCATCATGTTGAAAGTAATATAACAAAGACAGTAGCATGACATTTAAATATGCAGTATACAGTAGAAATTATACATGCAAAAGTAATTTGTACACAAGTAGTATGAATCAGAATTGCTAGGTAAATGTAAGCAAACAGATGTAGACTTACAGAAGCAGTTGAAACAGAGCTAATACAGGACAAGGACAATAGCATAACATTGGAATGTCTTGTATATCAAAAACACAGGAGTAGATCTGCATAAAGTAGTATAAGTCAGGAATATAATGTAAATGGAAGAGAAATTCCTATTATATGAGAAGAGTTAATTTTCTGAAAGTAAAAGTGATGAAAGTGTAAGAGTCTTAATATGTTATGGATGAGATAACAAAAATTACTGCACGTGGTGTAAAGATGAAGTATAAACAGTAAAGGTGTAGTACTGATAGAAAGGTAGGTAAGTGAGACAAGAGTACCTGTACGAGGAGGGATGCATATACAGAAGCAGGGGATTAAAAGAAGGAAGAAGACTAAGGTAACTATGGAATAAGTGGTGGAGTAGAGAACAGCCTGTGTCAGTTGGTGAAGTGCAGCATTATGCAACAATAGCTGCAAGACAATAAATATAATTAAAATTGATGAACATGGCAGAAAAGAATCAATGGATTAGGTAGCAGCAGGAGTTGCAAGAAATGAATGATGACAGGTGTGTTTTACATGAGGTTTTGACAATAAACTCTCACAAAAGGCAGTTCAGTTAACTTGGAAGTGTTTGCATAGGTCTTTTATACCCCAAGTAGAATTTTTCCTCGGGTAGACAGCAAGTGTCGGAGGAGTGATGTGGCAGAAAGAAGAAAATGGCAACATGTTTTTTTTAGGAGTGTAATAAGCCGGCAGATTTTAAAAATTCCCTGCAGAGTACTGTGTCAGAAATATTGGGGGAGCAAATATCTATAACTAAGGAAATTATTCTTTTCATCTGAGACACAGGATCTGACTTCCTCAGACATAATAAGGCCTTAACTTATTTATTTATTGACATTTGTTAATCTGGTTAGTCCAGCTGGGCTAGGGACCCTTTTTCAGTGGAGACCCGAGGAGAAAAGCTCCAGTTACAAAGTATACATAACATTTTAGTTTACAATTCAAAAACAATTACTTTTAGCAGTACAATTCAAAGCAATTCACTGTGATAAATTAAGAGGCATAATAGGGTAAGATCAGTAACAAAAAAGATATATATATATATATATATATATATATATATATATATATATATATATATGGGTCCACTTTTCTTAATCGACAACACAATTTGTTGAGTAACAGAAGATCGAACCCACTTCAGCGAAAGTGCACATCATCGAAAGTGCACTTTCGTTGAAGCCGATTGTCAAAAAAACAAATAATTAAATAGAAACTGTTTATGCAGGGGGGCCCCCCTGCACCTCCCACACCCCCCTACTTAAATATACCAACTCCGAGATTGCACTACAGTGGGGAAAAGCATATATTTCCTTATCCCCACTGTAACCGGCTTATGCGAAAGTGCACTTTCGATATTGTGCACTTTCGCTGAAGTGGGTTCGATCTTCTGTTACTCGACAAACTGTGCTGTCGATTAAGAGAATGGGATCCATAAATATGTATATATATATATATAGGGTCTGTATTATATAATTGAAATTTTATAACTTTGAATACCATATGGTCAATCCCATATGGTCGAAGGTATAAAACTTTGAACATATACAAAAAAAAAAGTAACCTGACAGATTAAAGCAGGGGGGCAAGCCCCCCCTACACCCCCCACTCTTTAAATATGCCAACTCCGAGATCGCACTACAGTGCAGTAAAGGGAAATCTTCTCTTTACGGCATTATGGTGCTGTCTCGGAGTTTCGTGTTTGCTATTTTTATTTTTTTTTTAATATGCATAAAGTTTTATAACTTCGACCATATGGGATCGACCATATGGTATTCGAAGTTATAAAATGTCAATTATATAATATAGACCCACGTATATATATATATATATATATATATATATATATATATATATATATTTTTTTACATTTGTGGTGTGGTAAGGTGTATAATAAGTAGTAGTATTTCTGGAATAGTACAAATTATGAGGTGTGAGAGATGAGAGTGCATGAATGGGGTGGAAGGGATATCTGGAGGTGTAATATGATGCTAGTATAAAATATATGGTGAAAAAAATATGCTAAGAAGTTGTATGAGATTGTGGAATAACGAATAGTATTGGAGTTAGGTAGGGTCATGACAAGTATAAGTTTTGGTCCTTATAAAGTGTAGTCCGAGTTCTTTCTTAAATTGTATAGGGTGTGTAATACAGCATAAGTGGGATGGAAGCTTATTCCAGGCTTGGGATAGAGTGGATTTATATAGTAGTTTACTGATAGTTTTTTTGGGCTGGCAGATGTCAAGCAGTTGTTGGTTTGCAGTACGAAGTGTGCGAGTTGGAGTGCAGATGGATACTAAGGAGGAGAAAGCAGGGCAGGAGGATGATTTATAAAGTATAGAGTGAATAATTTGTAACTGAGATAGAAGGAGTTGCTGAGGGAGTTCTAGCCATTGTAGTGAGTTGAGTGTGAGGCAGTGGTGTGAGTTATGTGGGGAGTTTGTGATGAATCTTGCTATTTTGTGATAGGTTTGTTGGAGTTTGGCAAGGGTAGTGGACTGAATATTAGTTAGTACTGGGGCGGCACAGAGGAGGGAGGGGAGAAGAAGAGCCTGTGCCAGGGACAGTCTAGCATTAGAGGTCAGGAATCTATGGTTTCGGTAGAGCATACCCAGTTTTTGGTGAGTTTTTTTAATACTTTGAAGAATGTGTAGGTTAAATTTAAGTTCGTCATCAATGATGGCACCTAGAAGCTTTGTGTGGGAGTCAGGTGGTATGGTGGTGTTATTGGAGGATGAGATGAGAAAGGTAGATTTTTAGGTGAGAGAGAGAGAACATGGGAGGAATAGCAGGAGTTTTTTTTTTTTTTGGGTTCAAGATGAGTAAATTATCACCCAGCCATTTTTCAACAGATAGAAAAGTGTCCTGGGTAAGAGTGTGAAGGTCAAAGATATTGTTGGAAGTGTAGATAAGAGTTGAGTCATCAGCGTACATATTGGATTAGAGCAGAGTGTTTGCAGGAGGTATGAAGTTCATTTGTAAAGATATTGAACAGGAGGGGACCATAGATGGAGCCTTGAGATACCCCAGTTGTCACTGAGAGGTAGATTGAGCAAGAGAGCCATCAAACAGATTGCTGTCTATGAGACAGATAACTATAGAAGAAGGCTAGGGTGGAAGGAGATAGATTAAGGTTGGAAAGTTTTGGTAGAAGTATAGGATGAGAGACAGTGCTGAAGGCTTTAGAGAGGTTGAGGAAAAGGCTGGATACTAGAAGGTTATTATCGTGGGCCTCAGCTATGGTATGTGTAAAAGATATGATGGCTGTAGAGATGCTGTGGTTAGGGAGGAAGCCATGTTGGGTGGAAGTGACAAGGTTCTGTTGGAGGAGATAGTTTTGGAGTTGTGAGTGCATAGATTTTTCCAGAATTTTGGAGAGAGGAGAGAGGATGGCAACTGGATGAAAATTTGATGGGTCTGTTGAGTTCCTCCCTTTATGCAAGGGGATTGTGAAGAAGGACTTCCAAATCTCTGGCACTGTTGCTTCCTGGATAGATCTAGTGATTAAAAGGGATACTGGATAGGCTATGGATTCTGCAGCTAATTTGAGAAAAGTGGGTGCGAGATTGTCTGAGGAGGGAGAGCAAGGTTTAAGCTTCTGAAGTAGTGATTTAATGTAAGAAGTTGGAACTGATTTAAAGGAGAAAAGGTTACTGTTTTGTGGCTTGGGAGGGATAGAGGTGGAATTTGTGTTGGAATTTGAGGGTGTAAATTTCTGGACAGTGTCAATGAAGTGTCTGTTGAGAAGGGTAGCAGTTACTAGAGGAGCGTTGTTTGGGAAAGGGGTGGGATTAGAAGGGCATCCGAGATTGAGAATTTTCTTTAAGGTGGACCAGAATTTCTGTAGATTGGTTATGCGGTTATTCTGGGGAGAGTTATATATTGACAAGGTTCTAAAGTTCTTTGTACTTGTGAAAGAGGGAATGTTGTTTAGAGTTAGTCCAGGCTTTCCAAGTATTGTCACATTTATGCATGAGAGATTTAGTTTCTTTAGAAAGCCAGGGGGCAAAGTTGGATTTGATTTGAATCCATCTGGTCAGAGCTAGGGAGTTGAGGATATCAAGGAATATGCTATTAAATTTGTGAACAGCTTCATTCAGAGGAATTAGTTTGAAGATGGACCAGTCAATACTAGAGAGGATAAAGTTGAATTGGGTGGTATTGAAGTTATTAAGTTTATAACAGTCTCTATAAGAGTGAGGTTTTGCTGCTTGGGTAGAGTGATGTAGGATGGTAGTAGGAAGATGGTCACTCAAAGAGTTTGCTAAGGTAGTTGGTCTGTGGTAAAGGTTAGGTGAGTTAGTGAGAATCCAGTTGATAGTAGAATTGGAAGAAGTGGTATTGCGCAGGTGGGTGGGGGATGTTATTAGTTGGTGGAATCCCTGAAGGTTGATGCTGAGCTGTGGAGAGTCGGTAGAAATTCGGTCCCATCAATCTTAACATCACCTAGGATAAGGGTTTCATAGGGTACATTGTGAGAGAACCAAGAGAGGATAGATTCTAGGATTGGAATATTATTACCAGGGAGACTATATACGTGGGCAATGACAAATTTCTTATAGGGGTTAAGATGGCAGTTAATGATGATAGGTTCAGCTGGGTGGAAATCAGGAGTAGGTATGGTGATAGTGGAGAGGTTAAGGCTATCAGAATGGAGGATGGCAACACCACCACCCTTTTCAGTAATTCTATCACAGCCGTAGATATTATAGCCTGGTGGCAGTATTTCATTGTTAGTTATGTGAGGTTTTAACCAAGTTTTGGATAAGGCTAGGCTATGAGGGGTGGTTTGGGCAATCTAGGCATGTAGCTCAGTGATTTTGTTACTGAGGCTTTGTATATTTAGGGCATAGATAGAAAGGTGTTTGTGTTGTGAGGTTTGATATTAGGGAGAATGAGGAGGGAGTGAGAGGTGGGATGATGGGGGGTGGAGGAGCTGATGGTGAGTGTAAGGTTTTGGGCAGGGGAAGGGGGCCTGGATTTGGGTGTATATCACCAGTGAGAAGTATGTTGCTGGGAAGTGAGGTAGCGTGTGTTAGTGAGAAAAAGTGGTGGTGACATTTTAGCTTGGGTTTATAGGAGAGAGGGTAGCTCTCAAGTATAATAAGTTTATGGTAGCAGTAAAACGTGAAGTTGAAGAGAGATGGTGATATTAAGATGGGGTGAGATAGGGGAAGGTTTGAGAGTACATGTGGTAGGAGAATATAGGAAAGGCTGGGAAATGTTTGCATGATAGGAGGTTAGATTTACAAGCAGAGTTAGGATTGGTAATGTTAGGTATAGAAGTAGCATGTTTATTTATGTGGTGAGTGTAGGAGGGACTATGAGAGTATAAATTGGTTTGGGAGAGGAGGAAGTAAAGTAAGTAGTGTAAGAGATGGGAAATAGGCAGGAGGTGAAGTATGACTGGTGAAAAAAGACAGGAAGGGGAGGGATTAGTGGTAGGCAGGACGTGGAGAGTGAGTGGTCGATATGGACAGGAAGGGGAGGGTGTGGATAGTGTGAATGTAATTGAAGTGGGGATGGGTGAGTATGGGGGTAGGGTAGGGGAGCGAAGTGAGCTCGAGCATATTGAAGGCGAGCGGAGCAGGGAAATACCAGCAGGAGATTCAGAAACCCCAAGAAAGACAATCAGTGAAGCTGGTAAGTTAAGTTTAAGAGGAGCCAGGAGTGACTGGAAATGAGTAAAGAAACAGGTACAGGGAAGAGAGACTGAAACAGGGTAGAATGGAAGGAGAAATAACAGTAATGAAAGCTAACAAAGGTAAGCAGGAATAGAGTAGTGTGAGAGGGCAGGCTAGAGATAGAAATAGAGATGGGAGCATAGAAGATAGGGGTCTTATGAGCAAGAGTTTCTTGTAGAAGGCAGAGGAGGGGAAAAAATAAAGCAGCAAGAAGATGGAGGACTAGGGAGTGGCTGGTGATGTGCAGGAGGCAGCAACCAAGGGAAAAATAGAATAAAAAACAGTACTGGTAAGATATAAAATAAACAAAAAGTCAAAAGACAACCTGTTGGTAAACGTAAACCACTGCATGGCAAACACAAAAGCAAAAGCAGCAAGGAGAATAGCAGCAGTTATACGAAGTATAATTCCAAACCACATAAACCGTATATCCAAAAACTTTTAATGTTCGGTAAGCGCTTTCACCACAATGTGTGGCTTCATCAGACCATATACATGCATAAACACATAAAAAAAACATTTAAAACTTTTTATACAGCTCATTAACTTCAAATAAGTTGTAAGGCCAATCAGATTATAAGAGACCACCCCTTTTTGCTAGTCATGTCACTGCAGTAGCATGAATACTAACAGATTTAAAGACAGACCAATTTGTTGATATTCATCAACATTTAAAATATATAAAACTTGTTCTTTATAAATAGCATTATAGGTCATCCATATAACACTAGACGTATGTATGCTTCGATCACCGTTTGCATCACAAAACACTTTGCAAATTCGTCAGCATATACATATTATTTAAATGAAATCTATCCAAGAGCACTTACTACATTCATTACTCAAACGTTCTAAAACATTATATAATTTTATGTAAGGCAAACTAATATTGCCCTACTAATAACATTTCCTAGTATACATGGAAAGCATTCACCTTGTACCATAGCAATCAAGATTATATCATTTAAAATGGGCACAGTACCTCAATCAGTAAATTGCATTACCCAACAAAAGTTATATGGTTCCCGTCATTCTTCACACAAAATAAATAAAGCGATGTACATATTTAACATTTCCATGCATCCTGTTAATGTCCATTTATCTACACTTCAATTGTATTTCTATAATATCACTCCACCTCCTTCTGTTATGCATCTGCGTAGACTCGGAGACTTCTGTGTGCGTGCCATAAGCTATTAGAGCTAGTATTCATATTTACTTCCCTACTCAGAAGACCTCCGTATATTTGCAGCTTTAATGCGCATGCTCAATGGCTTCATTATACTAAATATAAATTGCAAAAATTATTCTCAGACCACCTTTTTGATTATTATTCCACGGACCATAACTACACACATATCACCATTTCAATTATATATGGCAACTCTCTCAGTCATCCTTTCATATTTAAAACTAAACATTGACACTTTAACTATACATACGTAGCCTAATTAATAATTATGTTTATTCATTCAACATTCATTTTTTAGTTCTTCCATAGGGCCATTAGCACAATAACCCTAGTCTATCTTACTTATAAAAATCTCAGGGTATCGTAAGCATATAATTGCTACATTAATATAAAGCCTTATACTATACATCATATTTCAAACATATATCTCTAGGATGTTCTTACAGTTATTAATATAATAGAGATACCCTATTAAAATCTCTATAAACAATTTAAATGATATTCAGGGATTATTCACCTCCCTACTATTATGTGTTAAAGGCTAAACAGGATGGGATAAATATAGCACAAATGTCTTATATTAATATATAATGGCATTAAGTCTACCCATATATTAATCATATCATAAAAATATGTATAGACACCCTCTAAATGATACACTGACCATCAGTACTGACATTATATAGATATAAAACAATCTCATAATTCATACAACACGGCTTACCAGAGGATATATATATATATATATATATATATATATATATATACATACATATTTGTGCCTCATAAGTATACTAACAATCTATAGATGGAAAGCTAATGACTAATATAAGTATTCTCCATATTCAAACAATCATAAGAATCATAAAACATATCCTATCAATCTAATAAAAACTTCTAACATATTATTATATAATATTGTATGAAACCATAGTTGTCTATATACAATATCTAATATATTTATAACATTATGACTAATAATGTGTTCTTAGTCTATTATAATGGCAGATACTAGTAAGTTGATTGACTATACCACATTTCAAATAATACGTCATGCTTATAACATTGCAATTAATAAGATATTCATCATTTAATATAATAACAAATACTAGTAAGTCAATGCTATGCATCATGTTTCATATTTATAGTCCAAATCAACCTCAGTTGCAACTTCTATTGATGTAACCACAGACTAGAATTAATACACATCCATAATATAAGGCAGCATTCCTAAGAAATTCTTTTTGTACATATACATATGTTAACTAGATAAATTGTCCTTTCTTATACACATATATGTAAATATACTTATTATTATATATGTAATAAGGTAGGTAGCCAAGCTACTTCCTAGATACCCCATGTGCTTCTAGAGTATTTTTGATGGGTATTCTACCATTTAGTCCCATTTCTTTATCTGCTCTAAGTTTTAATATCCACCTCTGTTCATTCTTTTCTGTTAAATTCTGTATATTACCCATCCTTTGCCCAACTATAACTTGTTCCAGTGCTAGAAACTTAAAATCATGGTATTGTCCACTATTCTCTATGTATTTAGACAGGACACTAACTGAGTCCCTATTCCTTATACTGTTGATATGTTCTTTTATTCGTTCTCTAAAAGTCGTATTTGTCTTGCCCACATAGAAATATGAGCAGCACTCACATTGTGCTACATATATGATATTCAAACTACTACAAGTGGCTACTATATTTGGCTTATATTTAGCACCAGTAACTGGATGGGTAAATAAATCAGTTTTTTTTATATACTGACACATATTACAGTGTGTACATGCTCTAGTTCCCTTCTGCATGCTCGACATAGCATTTGGTAATTCTTTAGGATAGCAAAGCATCCGTTTGAGATTTTTCCTATTCTTAAAAGTGAAACTAGGGCTTTCACCAACTATTTCTTTGATCTTTTTATCAGTCATTAATAACGGCCAATGCTTATAGAAAGTTTCTCTCACTTTTTTCACATCACTTGTATATGATATGGAAACATTAGCTACCTCTCTCCTTTTATTTGTATCAATAGTTCGATTTATTACTTGTTCTACTCTATTAGAAAAATATGGTTTCGCTGTTCCTTCCCTAAGTAATTTAACTTCATCTAATGTATGTGTCACTTCTCTTTCTTTGTATCCTCTCTCATATAAATTACTTTCAAGCTCTGTCAAACCTTCTGTGAATACAGATTCTCTATTACTCAGACTTGATACACACATACCTTGTCCCTTCACTATGTTTTTAAAAGTTCTTCTAGGATGCATGCTTGTTCTATTCAATAATGTATTACTATAGCAGTCCTTCCTATAAACTCAAGTCTCGAACATCCCTTCCCTATCTTTTGATACATATATACCCAGGAATGCTAGACCTTCTTGTGAATAGTATTTAGAACATACCTAGAGCCTGTTTATTGCATTTTTTGTGTTGCACTTAATTTAAAATCGTTTTTTCTTAAAATTGCATTTTACCTGCCTCTGACCTAGCACACACGTGTTGGGGTCATTTATTGCACTGTTCTGACTAGTTTGCTACTTGTGTGTCTCTGCTATCCTTAAAAAAAAATAAATAAATAAATCTTGCTATTTTCCCACTTTCTATAATTTAAAAGAAAGTTCAGTTAGAGAGTTGCTGTTCTGAACTGTTTGTAAGTTTCTTGGAGGCCAGTGCTTACTTGGGCTTAAGGGAAGTCTCTGTGTTCACCAGTGGCAGTGGTTAACACTGAGCAGCCTGCCTGTCCCTGTAGGAGTGGTCACTGCCTAGAAACTGTAGTTTTATTAGCCATTTTAGGTCAATTCCAAACTCCTTGATCTCTCTCTCTCTTAAAACCCTAGAATTCTCTTTTTGCGCGGTGTTGTGCACAGAGCAGCGTCGGGCAGTGCCGCTTAAACAGGTTTAAAGTATTCCCGGCTCCACAAAGTCTGCTCTTCACTTTTTCCCTTAGAACTGCTCTAAATCTCAAAATAAGCACTCTATTTTCATTCTAAAGCCCTGCACTTGCTCGTATAAGTAATTTCATAGGTAAACACAAATAAACTTAAGCACTACACCCTCTTATACTCCTTTTAAGTACTTGCTCCCTATTGGTTCTTTCTGATCAGTCAATAAGTAGTTCCCTATATTATTCAGGCATGTCCAAAGGTCAGTTTCAGGTTTACTCTCCAGTCAGGCTCTTGAATCTGGGAATCTTGAGGCAATGTTACAACTGCCTTATGTATACAGACCACCCTCTCCTCCTCCCAACAAGCTCAAATATATGTGAGAGATGCAACTATATAGCCAAACTGGAGGCTGAGCTCTCTCAACCCAGTACTGACACAGCCAGTCAGGAGAAGAAGGTAACCACACACACCACAAATCCAGTCTCACATAGACCTATCGAATCAGCAAACCAAACACATAAACACACAAAAACATACTCGGAGGCTCTAAATAAAAATCTGCCTAAGCAGCAGAGACCTCCAAAGCAGATATCCAAGCAACCCCTACCAGAAAACAATACACATGTAGCACATAGCTCACAAAGTCATTGTGCCACACAATCACAGCCCTTAAGGCTAAACAACACACCTAATACACTTGTAATAGGTGACTCTGTTGTCAGACACACTGACGTCCCACTCACCAGACTGAACAAGGAGAAGGTCACTGTAAGCTGCCTGTTGGGTGCCAGGATCCGCCACATAACACAAGCACTCAGGTCATTCCAACGCAAGTACAAATATGACTCCGTCATTATTCATGCTGGTGTGAATGACCTGAGATGTACCTCCCTGGACTACATGAAAAGAGACATAGAGGAGCTCTCTGATCATGTAGCCCAGGCCGGTATGACCCTGACCTTGAGAAGCATCTTGCCCTCACCAAGAATGATGCCACAGTATAAAGACAAAATGATCAATTTTAACAATTGGCTAAAGTATTGGTGTCATTCAAAGGGGATCCAGTGTCTGTCAGCCTGGGATGACATGCTCGACAAGCCACGTTGCTTTGCTAGGGACGGCTTGCACCTGTCACCCCTGGGTTTTCGAATATTGGCAAAGGCACTTGTCTCCCCCATAGTGCCTTTTTTAGGCAAGGCTCAAAAGACAAATCCACCTCCATAGACAACACAAAGAAAAAAAAACTAAGGGTAATGCTGCTCAACGCCAGAAGTCTAAACCTCAAGATGCACTCACTCGAGATTCTCCTCAATATGGAGAATATCCATATCTGTGCAGTAACAGAAACCTGGTTCAAGGCTCCTGAGAGCACCCCAGCACTAACAGGTTATACTTCATACCATGCTTTTTGGCCCCAAAACTCGGACCGAACCACAAAAGGAGGGGGAGTATCCATATTTATCAAAGATACCCACACCTCCAGGTTAGTGGCATTGCACGAAGCATCGGAGACCATCCATGTGCAACTAACAGTGGGCAAAACTGCCTTTCAGTTTGTAGCCTGCTACAGACCACCCTCCCAAACACAGGAACCCCACTCGGCTTTCCTGAGCACACTGGAGAATATGAAGGTCTCTCCAAACATCATTATATTGGGTGACTTCAACTACCCCAACATTGATTGGGAAAACTACTCAAGCCCAAACACCCTCGCCCGACGGTTCCTAGACTTTATAAACTCAAATGCTATGGAACAACTGGTCACCACTCCCACATGAGGGGAAAACATATTGGATCTGGTCATCACCAACATGGGGTCTCTATGTTCCACACCAGAGGTATACCCCTCATTGGTAAGATCAGACCATAAACTAATCTCACTGGACATCCATATATCGTCCCCACCCCCAGCCAAGGAAACCACGGTGAAGAACTTCTCAAAAGCAAATTTCACACTTCTCAAAACCGAGGTGGAATCCTTCAAAGTCCCTGGGCCAGTGGAAAATACGGCCCAAAATACAGAATCCTTTACAAAAGCATTCTATGGACACCTACAGGAATGCATGGAGCATGCTATCCCAAATAAAACCAAGACTCACTCCTCCAAAGGTAGGAGACCTGTCTGGTGGACCCCGGCCATAAATAAGCTATACAATAGAAGAAAAAAGCTACTACATGATAGAGCAAAATCCCAAAAAGGGAAGGCGTCTCTGATCAGTACTAGCAAGAAACTACGATCCCTCATAAAATCATCTAAGGCCAGCTTCGAAAGAAAAATTGCACAAGACAATAAAGATAATCACAAGGCCTTCTTTAGTTATGTCAGGAACCTGGGAGGAAACTCCCAGATATGCTCTGAGTTAGTGCAAAATGACAAAAAATACACTGAACCCACAGACATTGCCAACATCCTGGCAGAAAGGTTCAGTGCAAACGTCTCCCCCCCTTCCCCCCCAAAAGAGTAAATGTCTATCCCAACAGAGTGTAGCCTTCCTGAGATCACAGATGCATAGGTGAGAGCTGCCCTCTCCAAAGCAAAAAACACAGCATCAATGGGACCAGACGGTGTCCCGCGCTGCATCTTACACGAGCTCCAAGAAGAACTAAACCTTCATATAAAGTCACTGTTCAATCTCAGCCTTACTACAGGATATGTACCCAAGGAATGGCGTACAGCAACAGTGGTCCCACTCCACAAAGGTGGTGCCACAACAAACCCCGGAAACTATCGCCCTATAAGCCTGACTAGCCTGATCTGCAAAAGCTATGGAGCATATCATCATGTAAATCATAAACAAAGACATTGGGAACCTCCAGACACTGGATCCTACCCAATTCGGCTTTGTTAAGGGCAGATCTTGCCTCTTGAACCTGGTCGACTTCTTTGAAACTGTTACCAAAGCCATAGATGAAGGGAAGGTAGTCCACACAGCCTACCTGGACCTCGCAAAAGCCTTCGACACAATACCCAACTCGAGCATCATAAATAAGCTCACCAGCTTAAATATCAACCCCTATGTCACAAGATGGGTTGCAAACTGGCTCAGAGATAGAACCCACATGGTCAGAATAGCAGGTGCCATGTCAGACTCAAAACCAGTTACAAGTGGTGTCCAACAAGGCTCAGTCCTGGGACCTCTCTTGTTCGGTATATATTTCTCTGAGGTACAGGCTAACATGGGTGGACTATGGCTGACCAAGTTTGCAGATGACTGCAAACTGGGTGCCATAATCCACTCTCCGGCTGACACAAGCATCCCCCAAAAGGGTCTCACAGGGACGGATAACTGGTGCCAGAGCCATGACTTAAAGCTAAATGCCAAAAAGTGCATAGTCATCCCCTTTGGGAAAAACAAAGTGCCCACAAATTACCACATAGGTGGTAATCCATTAAGTACGGAAGAAGTAATTAGGGACTTGGGGACCCAAGTAGATAGCAATCTCTCCTTTGACAATCACGCTGCCAAAGTGGTTAGAAAGACCTTCTATATAGCCCACCTTATCTTGAAAGGGTTCACATCTAGATCAAGAGAGGTCATTGTGCCCCTCTACTCATCACTTATCAGGCCCATAATTGAGTACAATGCCCCATTTTGGATGTACCTTACCTGACACCTGCAGCAACTAGAAAGACCCCAAGGGTACCTCACCAAGAGGATCAAGGGACTCAAACAGATGCCCTCTGCAGTTCGACTAAAAAAACTCCAGCTCTACTCAGTTGCGTACCGCCTACTCAGAGGCGATCTGTGTCTGACGTATAAAGCCATGTTCAACCCAGAATTAATGGACACGCTTCACCTCAGGAAATCCAAATCCCTTAGAGCTACACGCTCCAGGGACTTGAACCTCAGCAGAGAAATAAATAGGACATGCTGGAGGGACAGATTCATATCCCAGAGGCTCCCCTCACTCTGGAACAAAATCCCAATCCATGTTAGGCAGAGTCCCTCAATGACCCTCTTCAAGAGAAATCCTGACGAGTGGATGGGAGATCGTAGGTTTACCCCTGGGATCTCTTCTGTGTCCCTGCTTGACAGAGGTACAGTAAACTAACCTTAGAAGGGCTACCTTCTTTGATCTACTATACAGAGGCACAGTCAACTAATCTAAAAGGGTGGCAAAAGCCAAACACACTCTAGCTAGGCTTATAAATACCCTAGGGCAGATAGTCTAGTATCAACCTATGAACCTATAATAATTCATTCTGAACTTTAAGAAGCTAGTGGTTTCCTCTATTTTTCTAGCAAACTCCTCCAATGACAGAAGTGTACCTCCCCATACAAGAAAAATATCATCCACAAATCTATAGTAAAACTTCACATGATCCTTGTATAGATCCATGGGAAACATTTTTTCTACCTTCCACTGAGCCATTACTGCACTGGCGTAGCTGTTGACACATGTGCCCATAGCTATGTCCTCACATTGCAAAAAATATTTGCTGTCAAACACAAAAATATTATTTTCCAAAACTACTTCCATGAACTTGCATATCATGTCTATAAGTTGTCTGCTATATTCACTATTTTCACCTAGAATTTTTTGTAAATATTCAACTACTTCTTGATTTGGTATCAATGCAAATAAAGAAGTTACAGCCATAGTAACTAAATATTCATCACTCCTCCTTAGTCCTGACTGACTATATCCATATAGGCTCTCAAGAAAATGTTTAGAGTCTTTTAACACTATCTTCGATCTATCCAGTAAAGGTCTGATCTTCCTTTCCACAAATATGGATAACGGTTTGTTAATCCACCCCCTCCCTGCTACTATGGGTCTGAAGGGTGGAAACTTAGGGTCCTTGTGTATTTTTGGTTGTCCTTGGAATTAAGGTATAATTGGATAGTCTATTGTTAGGAACTGTATACATTCCATAGAAATACCATAACTAATCATAAAGTCATTTATAACGATTTTAATAATTCTATACCTATCTTGAATATAGTCAATGGTAACAGTTTTATAAATATTTTCATCCTTTAACATATTATTTAGTGACTTATAATAATACTCCCGATCCATAATAACAGTCATACCCCCTTTATCAGCAGGTCTAATGACTATATGTGTATTCTCCATCAGATTCGACAGAGCCAATCTCTCTCCATGTTTTAGATTTTTATATTTGTCACCATAGCTTCATTTACAAAGTGAGTTATACAGCTCATCTTCACACATCCTACCAGAGGCCTCTAAGATTGGATGATTACTTGGCATATTAAGTACTGCATTTTTTAAAAACATCCATCCCCTGTACTATGTCACTAGGAAAAGTAAGTTTAAGTATAACATTATGTAAAAACAATTTCAAGTCAACAATTGTATCAGGTATATCTGCTGCCTGTGCAGGACTAAAAGACAGGCTTTTCTGTAACACTGAGATTTCATCGCTAGTCAACTGTTTATGTGAAATGTTCCATATTATGTTTTGTTTCAAATCCGGTTCCATGTTTTCTTTAATGTAGGATGTGCCGTCATTTCTGGTTGTTCCTTCCTCTTCATTCTGCCACGGCTTATGGACCTGGATTGTAGCCTCCCTCTCTCCTGCCTTATAGGTAGGGGAAAATTGGATATGTTTATATTACACCCTGTAGATTCTCCTTCCTTCTCACTACAGGTTGTCCTGGAGGGATCTCATTTGTGGCCTGTGAGGTAGTACTATCTAGACTAACTACTTCATCAGTCATATTTTTATGGCCACCTTTACTGGACAGATCAAAGATAGTGTTAAAAGACTCTAAACATTTTCTTGAGAGCCCATATGGATATAGTCAGTCAGGACAAAGGAGGAGTGATGAATATTTAGTTAGTATGGATATAACTTCTTTATTTACATTGATACCAAATCAAGAAGGAGTTGGATATTTACAAAAATTTCTAAGTGAAAATAGTGAATATAGTGGGCAACTTATAGAAATTATATGTAAGTTCATAGAAGAAGTTTTGGAAAATAATATTTTTTATGTGTGACAGCAAATATTTTTTGCAATGTGAGGGCATAGCTATGGGCACATGTGCCCATAGCTAAGCCAATGCAGTAATGGCTCAATGAGAGGTAGAAAAAAATGTTTCCCATGGATTTATACAAGGATCATGTGAAGTTTTACCATAGATTTGTGGATGATATTTTTCTTGTATGGGGAGGTACACTTCTGGCATTGGAGGAGTTTTCTAGAAAAAAAGAGGAAACCACTAGCTTCTTAAAGTTCACAATGAATTATTCACAAGAAGGTCTAGCATTCCTGGATATATATGTATCAAAAGGTAGGGAAGGGATGTTCGAGACTAGAGTTTATAGGAAGGACTGCTATCGTAATACATTATTGTATAGAACAAGCATGCATCCTAAAATATAATAATAATAATAATAATAATAAATGTAAAAATAATGAGTGGATGGGAGATCGTAGGTTTACCCCAGCTATCACTTCTGTGTCACTGTTAGACAGAGGCACAGTATACTAACCTCAAAAAAAGGCATAGCAAAATTAATTTAAAATGGGTGGCGAAAGCCAAACACACTCTGGCTAGGCTTATAAATGCCCTAGGGCAGATAGCCTAGTATGAACCTATGAACCTAAAACTTTTAAAAACATAGTGAAGGGACAAGGTATGCATGTATCACGTCTGAGTAATAGAGAATCTGTATTCACAGAAGGTTTGACAGAGCTTGAAAGTAATTTATATGAGAGAGGATACAAAGAAAGAGAAGTGACATTAGATGAAGTTAAATTACTTAGGGAAGGAACAGTGAAACCATATTTTTCTAATAGAATAGAACAAGTAATAAATCGAACTATTGATACAAATAAAAGGAGAGAGGTTGTTAATGTTTCCATATCATATACAAGTGATGTGAAAAAAGTGAGAGAAACTTTCTATAAGCACTGGCCATTATTAATGACTGATGAAAAAATCAAAAAAATAGTTGGTGAAAGCCCTAGTTTCACTTTTAAGAATAGGAAAAATCTCAAACGGATGCTTTACTATCCTAAAGAATTACCAAAGGCTATGTCGAGCATGCAGAAGGGAACTGGAGCATGTACACACTGTAATATGTGTCAGTATATAATAAAAATAGCCAGTTATGATCCGTATAATGAATCTTGGTCTCCAATATGGGTCAAGATCTGGTATAACTATATCTTGTATACTATATATATATATATATATATATATATATATACACATATGTGTGTGTGTGTGTGTGTGTGTATACTATATCTGGTACAACTGAATCTTGGTCTCCAATATGGGTCAAGATCTGGTATAACTATATATGTTCATTCAAAATTAATCCTCAATCTATCCCCTTTCTCACACCTGTTGGTGAATTTAACATTAAGTTTTTGCCTCTTCTAAAAAACAAAATTCTTATTTTTCATGATCTGATGAAATCCCTTAATTTGCAAAATACAATCCCCATTATTCAACCCATACATCTGAATCCAAATTTAAAAATCAATAAAAAATTATTGAACTATCTAACTTTCCTATTATCAAGAAGGCTACAGTCTGGCATTTTTATAGTACAAAAAATGCAGCAGAGGTTAAAACTTTATTTGGGGCTGCTAATAAATATGACCTTATTTTAAGACAGCTCAGCTCACTTATAAAACAAAAATTCTCTAAATACACAGCTATGGAACAAGATATTCAATTAACACAATCAATCATTAATTCGCTCTCCCTAAAAACAAAATGATCTCACATACTTATAAACTTGTGTCGTCCATGATACATAGTCATTCACTTTTATTTTCTAAATACTGGGATTCAATACAGGATGAAATCTCTAGTGAAGCTAAGTATGAAGCAATCAGAAATACACTAAACTTGACCCCCTTCAAAAATCTAATTTACACACAGCTAATGATAAATAATAACTCTTACTACACCCCAGCTGTTTTACAAAAATTCGGATGTAATAAAACTTAATATGTCCTTTCTTCACTCTCCCTCATGTTGACATAATACACATGTTCTGGAGTTGTAAAACCATCTATAAACTCTGGTGCTCCCTCAGAATTCAATTAGAAAAAATGGGGTATGAGTAAACTAAATTTTCTTGGCAAACTATGATCCTTAATATTGCTCCTATTCAAATCAAAGGTATTCGCCATCATGTTCTTGTCTCAGTTTGTGCTCTCCTTAAATATTTCATCACTAAAAATTGGATCAGCCCCTCAGCAATTTCATGGGAAAACTTTAAGGATATGGCAATAAAATACATATTAGCGCACAAAATGTGCCTGAATAGCAAAAAGAAAAATAATTATTTTAAAAAATATTGGGAAAATCTATTTGATCTAATCCAGAATAAGTAAAATCCAGCAACATTTTTCTTGTACATTTGCATTCCAAGCTGGATCCTTTTTGTACTAGGTACGGTCCAAAAATATTTGATAATGTAAACATTACACTTTACTAATTATCTTAAGGCATTTTATTTGGAAAGGTCTTCTGACATCCATGTTGTAAATATACTGTAAATATGGTGTAAATAGGTTTTTAGGACATGTGTAGTTTAGTTTAGGTGGTGTACCCCCAAAATAGCTAACAGTTTACACTTTATATAATAGCATATTACCAGATTAAAGTTATCCTCCTCTTGGGAGGCCTGATTCATATTTGTATTATGTTTTTCTGGGGCACCCTAGTGAATGTTTTACCCGATCAGGAGTACGGTACTTGTTACAATAACTGCTTGTCTATAAATCAAAACTTGTTGTTAACTGTTTGTATTAATTTAGAATGTACTTTACTTTCTTTTTCTTGGATTGATGTACCTTACAAGTTCCTTATCTTGTATTTATTTTCATTTTTTGCAAAAGTTTTAAAACTAATAAAAATATTTAAAAATATATATACATGTGTCAGTATATAAAAAAAAACTGATTTATTTACCCATCCGGTTACTGGTGCTAAATATAAACTAAATGTAGTAGCTACTTGTAGTAGTTTGAATATCATATATGTAGCACAACAATGTGAGTGCTGCTCATATTTCTATGTGGGCAAGACAAATAGGAACTTTAGAGAACGAATAAAAGAACATATCAACAGTATAAGGAATAGGGACTCAGTGCCCTGTCTAAATTTATAGAGAATAGTGGTAAATACCATGATTTTAAATTTCTAGCACTGGAACAGGTTATAGTTGGACAAAGGATGGGTAATAAATGGAATCTAACAGAAAAGAGTGAACTGAGGTGTATATTAAAACTTAGAGCAGATAAAGAAATGGGACTAAATAGTAGAATACCCATCAAAAGTACTCTAGAAGCATGTGGGGTATCTAGAAAGTAGCTTGGCTACCTACCTTATTACATGTATGTGTATATTTACATATATGTATATAAGAAAAGACAATTTATCTAGTTAACATATGTATCTGTACAAAAAAAATTCTTAGGAATGCTGCCTTATATTATGGATGTGTATTAATTCTAGTCTGTGGTTACATCAATAGAAGTTGCAACTGAGGTTGATTTGGACTATAAATATGAAACATGATGCATAGCCTTGACTTACTAGTACTTATTATATTAAATGATGAATATCTTATTAATTACAATGTTATAAGTGTTATTTGAAATGTGGTACAGTCAATCAACTTACTAGTATCTGCCATTATAATAGACTAAGAACACATTATTAGTCATAATGTTATAAATATATTAGATATTGTTTATAGACAACTATGGTTTTATACAATATTATATAATAATATGTTAGAAGTTTTTATTAGATTGACAGGATATGTTTTATGATTCTTATGATTGTTTGAATATGGAGAATACTTATATTAGTCATTAGCTTTCCATCTATAGATTGTTAATATACTTATGAGGCACAAATATGTATGTATGTATATATATATATATATATATATATATATATATATATATCCTCTGGTAAGACGCGTTGTATGAATTATGAGATTGTTTTATATCTATATAATGTCAGTATTGATGGTCAGTGTATCATTTAGAGGGTGTCGATACATATTTATATGATACTATTAATATATGGGTAGACGTAACACCGTTATATATTAATATTAGACATTTGTGCTATATTTATCCCATCCTATTTAGCTTTTAACACATAACAGTAGGGAGGTGAATAATCCCTGAATATCATTTAAATTGTTTATAGAGATTTTAATAGGGTATCTCTATTATATTAATATCTGTAAGAACATCCTAGAGGTATATGTCTGAAATATGATGTATAGTATAAGGCTTTATATTAATGTAGCAGTTATATGCTTACATTACCCTGAGATTTTTCTAAGCAAGATAAGCTAGGGTTATTGTGCTGATGGCTCTAAGGAAGAACTAAAAAAATGAATGTTTAATGAATAAACATAGTTATTAATTAGGCTACGTATGTATAGTTAAAGGGTCTATGTTTAGTTTTAAATATGAAAGGATGACTGAGAGAGTTGCCATATAGAATTGAAATGGTGATATGTGTGTAGTTATGGTCCATGGATTAATAATCAATAAGGTGGTCTGAGAATAATTTTTGTAATTTATGTTTAGTATAATGAAGCCATTGAGCATTGCATTAAAGCTTCAAATATACGGAAGTCTTCGTTCCAAGTAGGGAAGTAAATACAAATACCAGCTCGAATAGCTTATTGCACGCACAAAGAAGCCTCTAAATCTACGCAGATGTGTAAAAGAAGGAGGTGAAGCGATATTATAGAAATACAATTGAAATGTAGATAAATGGACATTAGCAGGATCTATGGAAATGTTAAATATGTACATTGCTTTATTTATTTTGTGTGAAGAACGATGGGAACGAACCATAGAACTTTTGTTGGGCGATACAATTTAGTGATTGCGGTATTATGCCCATTTTAAATGATATAATCTTGATTGCTATGGTACGAGGTGAATGCTTTCCATGTATACTAGGAAATGTTATTAGTAGGGCAATATTAGTTTGCCTTACATAAAATTATATGTTTTAGAAAGTTTGAGTAATGAATGTAGTAGGTGCTCTTGGATAGATTTCATTTAAATAATATGTATATGCTGACAAAGTTACAAATACGTCTAGTGTTATATGAATGATCTATCATGCTACAACAAATTGGTCTGTCTTTAAATCTGTTAGTATTCATGCTACTGCAGTGACGTGACTAGCAAAAAGGGGTGGTCTCTTATAATCTGATTTGAAGTTAATGAGCTGTATAAAAAGTTTTAAATGGTTTTATATGTATGTATATGGTCTGATGAAGCCACGCATTGTGGTGAAAACGCTTACCGAACATTAAAAGTTTTTGGATATACGGTTTATGTGGTTTGGAATTATACTCCATATAACTGCTGCTATTCTCTTTGTTAAAATAATAAACTTTAACAGGACATACTTTCATAAATGCATCCAAAAACTAGAGAGAGGTAGTCTTCAAATGGGTCTTGGGTGCAGGTAATTTCCAAGCAGGGTAGGCCAGTGAGCTTGTGTAAGGAGTCTGTCCTATTAGTTTAATTAGATTAATTCTATTAGCTGCCAAAAAAGCAATTATAAGAAAATGGAAATCAGAATCTAAACCAGCTATATTTAAAGTACTGAATATTGTAAAAGAGATAAAGAACTGGAAATGAGATCTGTAGAAAAAGGAAGAAGTGAATTACATAGAAATAAATGGAATGTGTAAGAACAATACATGAAATAATGTCCAGGACAAGGACTGGGTTTAGGGGAAGGCAGGAATTGAACAATTTGTGTAATATTGGACTAAATGAGAGTTGTTATAAAGAAAGAACATGTATCTGTAATGTATAATATATGTACATGAAAAATATTAATATGGTTTGTTTTCTTTTATATTAATGTATGTGTGCTTATGTTTTATGTGATAATTTAATAAAGGTGTTTAAAAAACAGTTTGGATATAGCAGATTACTTTTTGAAATGTTTTTTGTCTTAAGCCACACTACTTCATAAAGGAATAATGTGTAATACAACAATAGTGTGTTTCTCCTTACAATATGCCATCCCCTTCCTAGTCTGTTTAAAAGATATATTTATATTTCGAGGACTAGTTTTAGCAAGTCTGATTCTGTTTTTGCAAGCTGCTAAAAGTTGAGCTGTCCTCCTGTTTGCAGGTCAAACTGCACATACGGTGCTTTTGTCTGGAACAAAGGCTCTTTACTTTTATTCATTTTGGAATGCTTCTCGATCTTAGGCCTGATATAAGCCTGGGATATCACAGTAACATCACTGAAAAGTTATAATATGAGTAGCACAGATTGCATCCATAACAAAAGCCTTAACACACCTGGTTTGAAATCCGTCATTCGGAAAAAAATTGTGTTTAAGCATAATTTTGAAACTAGCTCCAGTTTGTATACTGTAACACTGCATAGATAAATATTTAATTCCAGTAATGTTTTCATTCTAAAGGAATAATTGATATTTCAATGACTGTCTGATGCTAAACGTATTAGTGTTCTATAAATAAAGGGGAGCTTTGTACTGCTTTTTGAATCCCACTCAGTACATTAACACTGATGAAAACTAACCTAACTGTGCAGAAGGGAAAGCAAATGTTCTTGACTCTAATTTGTGGGGAATATATATGGCAGTGCAGAAATCAAAGCCCCCATGCTTAAAAGAGTATAAAAAATTTCTTTCTGGTCCTATTTAAAGAGTTGGTCTCACTTCAGATTCAGTAAATTCAGTCTGAAAAAGTAAGATTATATATGCAAAAGTCAGAAAGAAAAAAAGGAAAGTTCATTGTGCGTCCACCGTTATATACTCATTATATAATTACCTAGTGACCATAATGCATATTTATCCTGCCTGTTAAATTTGTCGCTAAACTCAAATCAGGTTAGCAGCCCATATAAATATTTCAGTCAGACAGTTTGATTGAATTCCTTTTTTTCTTGCAGACAACCATAGCAAGTAATAGTGATTTGCAAATCTGCTGCTTTATATTACCCACAAAATATTATATGCAGCTTGTCATGAGACAAATCTTGTTTAGTCTATGCTTAATAGATAGGCTGTGACACCTGTTAGCATTCAAAACAGATGAGGGATGGCATGTCCGCAGCTGATGTGGTCCTTCTTCACTTTGGATATCATAAATATTTCTGTCCATGAAGCATCTGACCAGGCTTATCATTCCCATTCAACTAAAACTGATTGTGACAGACACTGATGCCATGATGTTAGTGCAGAAGTGCACAAGGGATTTAAATGGCAAATTACCAAAAGTGGGTCTCTGCAATTTACCTTAAAAGACCAACCTGTATCTGCCTGAACCCATCTAGATAAAATATTTAACTTCTTTACCAACAGTTTTTGGAGCACTGCTTATAGAAAGACAATGTATTGTAATTCTAACAGTATTACATCTGGAACCTATGTCACCATGATTTTTTTTAATGTTCTCAGATATTTTTTTCAGTTTTCAAGGTTCATAAGCATTTTGTCAATCCAAATGAGATACAAGTGATTTAAAATTATAGGCTGACCTGAAAATACTACTGATTTAGGGCAACAGTTCTGACAATATTATGTACATGTTTTTGGTGTGCTATTTTCCTACTGAGTTCATATTTTGTGTTTTTATTAAGTAATTTTATTGCCCATGAAGACTGCTTTATTATTGTTAAAGAAAGTTAAGTACTTCTCTGTATGATGTGAAAAAATGTTATTGTTATCAACTTTGTTAATCCTTTGTTCTTTATCTCTACTGTGTCTATCCACCTTTATCTCTACTTAAGTATCACAGCCTTTATTTGGCTAACAAGTATAGTTTGCCTTTCTTGTCTTTGTCCTTGTTTTCATTTCTCTTCTCTTATGAATGAACTAATTATTAATTAATCCAAATTATTCTCTGTACCTAAGTAAAGAACTCTATTTCTAAATGTAGTTTTTATTATCTGTTTAAGGTAATCTACTTTATAAAAAGGCAAGACCGTTTTCATTATATTTCTTCTTCCTTTAACTCAGAGCATTTTCAACATAAAAATGAAAACAAAAATACATCTGGCTCGAATCCCCTCACTATCTCACTTACCTTCAATTAACTACAGCCCACAAACCTATCTACCACCCTGCAACTTGCCCTTCCCTCTCCTCCATACTGACCATGTACCATCCTAATCGGCACCTCAAGTCTAAAAACAAAATGTTATTGACTGTCGACAAACCCAGGCACTCAGCCAGCCAAATGCTGTATTCCTTTACCGTCTCTAAAATATGGAATAATCTCCCTCCTTCACTCAGGACTACCAGCAATCCTGCTTCCTTTAAAAAATCCCTCAGACTACATCTCTCCTCTCACTGGCTATTCACCTGCACCCCACAAATACCCTCAACACCTGACTTCATTTAATTTCTGGTATTTCCTCTCCTTTTCTCTACTATACGTACTCCTTTGCTGTCCCGCTAGACTTACTTCCCTCCTTTAGCCCATTCTGTGTCTTTCTTTTCTCCCCTGAAGTTAACTCTCCTCTGCTATAATTTCTGTATATACATTTATAATTGTGTTATTTGAATGTTTTCTATTTCTGTACTTATACCATTATTGTAAACAATTTCATGGTTATTATTTTCATTTAATGTACTACTATCGCTCAAGTTACTTTGTTTTGTGTGTTAACATTTCTTTGTATGTAACTAATCTGGAGCTTTTCTCCCCGGGCCTCCACTGAAAATGGGCTCATTTAGGCCTAGTAGACTTTACTATTAAACAAATGCAATACATAAATAAATAAATCTATAGCTACATACAACAACACAGCTGAAATTCTAATATCAGTTCCCTACATACTGCATCAAGCACTAAAGCTACTTTTTCATTTTAGGAGTCTACATGGAGCCTTCTGATTATGGAACCTGAATAAATTCTCAAAGTTTTTGGCAGACTAAAAGATCCTTTCATCACCTATAGTAATTTCATAGTGACATTTTGCAGAAGCTGAACTAGGAACCTAAATTGAGTAACAGAGTTAGCAAAAATTATATGCCTAGCAGCCCCTTCCTTTAAAAAAAATGAAATTGTAGCATTACCTATGCTCTTATCAAATACTGAAATTAATTTCAGCTTTATTGGATGGAACATACCCCTATATTTGTATAATATTACCTTCTTTTTTCCCTACTTGTTAAACATGTTTATTATGGAAACACAATGTGGAATTTCTTCCTGTTTACATAGATAGTTGATCTCTTCCAGAATAGTCCAAAGATTTTACTTCCATTTGTTCAGCCTCCTCTCCCCTCCGTAGTGTTTATTTATTCATTCATTAACTGGATGAGGTGGGCAAGGGCATCTTGGGTGACTCACAGTTAGAAATTAATTACTAGATGCTCCTTAGTAAAATGTAATAAATCCATACTGAAAAGTGCAAGTCTTTAATAATTATACAGCATAATATGACTTACAAAGATTTGAGGAATGCATGCATTTTATTGTGCAGGCATATATCCTAAGTTTGTTTTTAGTAAATATGCAGTATCTTCAACAGTTTAAATAAGATAAGAAATAATAGAAATTGATGTTAAGAAGATAGTGTGGGTGGAGGACTATATGGGATAAATAGATGTGCAGTATGCTTTGTAAAATATGGGGGAGAATCTTGAAGATGGGTGGTTGCTGTTATAATCATGTCACCTCTACATCCTCAGTATTTACCCTGCATGATCTACAGAGACTTAGCATCACTGGTTTAGAATAGGGATCTGCAGTCCTTTACCATGAACTGACTGAGTTACACAGCAGTGCTGGTTGATCAAATGCATGGCATAATCTGGCTGGTAAATCACAGAATCAATCCAAGCCAATGCATTGTGTTTACTAATATAATGTACCCATGTGAATGACCTACTGTGTCAGTGGCTATTCATGCTTCTGTGTATGGCAAACAAAACCCTTGTAATTGTTAAATACATCAGCAGGTCGTACATTCATCTTATTTGTTCTACAAAACTTGTTTTGGTTCTCAAATAAGGGATATAAATACAATCTGCAGTCACATATGAGTGTACTGTGATTTGAGTACCTAACAAAGAATTGCTAACTACCTCATAATAAAACGTGTGCATATCAAAACTGTGTTTAAAATGAAAATTAGCAAAATGCTGTTTTACTGTATAATTTTTTATATTTTCAAAAACACTCCCCAAAGCAGATGTGCGCAATCATGCATCCAAAAGGTGTATGCACCAGCATAATCAATAAAATATATTCTGTCCCTATTGAAAGATATTAAGCCAGAAATGCAAAGGTTGAACAGCTCTAGTGGTAGGCAGCAATACTCTTGTACCTTTCTGTCATTGTGTGAGAACACGCAATAGCCATCTCACACCCTCCTGAAATAATATTATTCTCCCCATACTTATGTCCCCAATAATGCTGTTTTTCCTCATACTATTCACAATACTATTCTATGTCAACAAAGCAGGTTGGGGCCTTCCCGGTTCCTCCTTCCGTTTTAGTTTCTGCACACTCATCTTCAAGGCTTGAAAAGCAGAAAGCAGTGGGTTTTATTCTCAATATCAAGTACTGTGATTTCAAAAAATAAATGAATAAATAAATAGCAATCTTAATAAACTGTAGTGCCAATGTCTTCATAGTCAGTGTCACAAAAAGAAATATTGCCAGCCCAGCTAGCTGGAATTTTGTAAATAATTATATGTCATTTGTGAATATCAACATGATTTGTATGTTTGTGTTACAAATATGTTAGAACTGTATGTTGTCTGTATATCAAACTGCTGGTACAGAAGTGTGTGTTGAAAGGGTTTGTAAAGTACTGAGCTTAAAGATGTATCCACAGAGTACCCTACTGGAAAAGAACAGAAATGTATATATATCAAACCGCTGGTACAGAAGTGTGTGTTGGAAGGGTTTGTAAAGTACTGAGCTTAAAGATGTATCCACAGAGTACCCTCCTGGAAAAGAACAGAAATGTATATACACTATTGTAACTGCGTGTATGTATATATTTTAACAGTGGAAACTGGAACATAGAGGGTTAACTTGCAAAACTTTGGGAAAATAGTTGAAATTAAATTATTTTATAACTACGCCATAAAATATTGTTTCAATGCTGCAAGGAGACAGGATGTCTAAAACTAGGGAGCCTTCTACATTGCCTTGTAAGTGTCTTATTGTGTTATGTCTTCCAGCAGCTGCAACCATCTGAGGGCTATGTATTTTCATAGGGAGATGCTAAATGCTGGTAGTTTCTAGCAATGAAGGTTTAGCATGGGAACTAAAGCCATATGACATGAAGTGATGTCATCCCGCAAGCTAATCCAGCAGTAACTTTTGATATGCCTAAAGGTCAGTTCACTGTCCTTTCTCCTATTAACCTGGTGAACTTGGGCATTCTGAGGCAGTTTAGCAACTGCCTCATGTACACAGACAACCCTCTCCTCTTGCCTCCAACACTTAGACTTGTGAGAGATGCACTTAGATATCCAAATTGGAAGTCATGCACTCTCAAGCCAAGACCGGAATAGCTGGACAAGAGGAGAAAATCAATCCCTGCACCGCACCACATGCAACACATAGCCCTCCAGAACACCCACCATCACAGCTCTCACATAAAAACACAAACCACACACCCACCTTCATGGAGGCTCTCAATAGAAATCTACCCAAACAACAGAGACCTCCAAGGCAGAAATGCACTAGACCACCACAACACAGCACAAACCACAAGACATATAGCTCATCTACACAGAGTGCCCCTCAACCTAAGCCCCTAAGGCAAAACAGCTTGCCCAATACACTAAACATACATGACTCGATAGTGAGGCACACTGATGTCCCACTCACTAGGTTGAATAAGGAGAAAGTAACAGCTCTCTATCAGGTGCCAGAATCCGACACATAACACATGCACTCAGGTCACTCCACAACAAGTACAAGTATGACTCTGTCAATGTCCATGACCTTGTGAATGACCTGAGATGCACCTCCCTGGACTACATGAAAAGAGACATGAAGGAGCTCTCGGATTATGTGGCCCAGGTTGGTATGAACCTAGCCCTGAGAAGCATCCTACCATCACCCAGAATGATACTGCAGTGCAAGCAGAAAATGATTGACTTCAACACTTGGCTAGGTTTCTGGTGTCATTCTAAGAGGATCCAGTATCTGTCTGCTTGGGATGACATGATTGACAGACCTCGATGCTTTGCCAGAGATGGCCTGCATCTGTCACCCCTGGGTTTTCAGACACTGGCTAAGGCTCTTGCCATCCCTATAGTGCCTTTTTTAGGTGATGTTCCAAAGACCAAATTACCACCATAACAGCTACAAATAAATGCAATCTGAGTGTCATGCTGCTCAGTGCTAGAAGTCTAAATCTCAAGATGCACTTGCTCGAAGCACTCCTCAAAATGGAGCACATTGACATTTGTGCTATAACGGAGACCTGGTTTAAAGCAGCAGAAAGCACCCCTGCGCTACCAGGCTATAACTCATTCCACACCTTTCAGCCCCAGAACATGGACCAAAGCTCCAAAGGTGGTGGTGTTTCCATATTCATAAAGGATATCCACACCTCTAGTCTAGTAGCCCAGCATAACGCATCTGAAATACTTCTGGTACAACTAACATTGGGTAAGAAGGTGATTCAGGTCGTAGCCTGCTATAGGTCCCCAACCATGTCCCAAGACTGTCACTCCACGTTCCTAAGCACCCTGGAAACCATTAGGGTCAAACCCAACACTCTCATACTAGGTGACTTCAACTATCCCTCCATCAACTGGAAAAACTACTCATGCACCAATACACTGGCCGAATGCTTCCTGGAATTCATCAATTCCAATGCCCTGGATCAGCTCATTCTTACCCCCACTAGAGGAAGCAACATCCTTGACCTGGTTATTACTAACATTGGCAACCATTGCTCTACAACAATAGTCAATTCCTCCCTGGTTAGATCCGACAACAAACTAATCACCATGGAAATTCACAACTCATCCACATTCCCTGCAAAGGTAGCCACCATGAAAAACTTCTGCAAAGCTGACTTTGGGCTCCTAAAAATAGAGGTGGCTAACTTCACAGCACCCATGTCAATGGAAAATAGATGCATGATTGCCGAATTATACACTGATGCACTGTAAGAACACATACATAAATGCATGGAACTAGCCATACCCTACAGAACCAAGACGCTATCCTAAAAAAAAGGAAGCCAATATGGTGGTCCTCTGCCATTAATAAACTCCACAACAGAAGGATAAAACTGTTGCAAAAAAAGGTGAAGTCCCAAGACTGGAAAAACTCCCTTATTAGCCTCAACAAAAAGTTGAGATCACTCATCAAAACCTCTAAAGCCAGCTATGAAGGCAGAATTGCGGCAGACACTACAAACAACCAGAAAGCCTTGTATAGTTATATCAAGAATCTCCATGGCAATACCCAGGTTTGCTTTGAGTTACTGCACAATGGTACCTCCTATACTTAGCCAACAGATATTGCCAACATACTGGCTGACAGATTCAGTGCCAACTTTACCCCTCTCTCCCTCCCTAAAGGACTAATCACAATACCGAAGGAATGCCAGGCACCCAGCATTACTGCAGCACAGGTTAAAGCTGCATTGTCCAAGGCCAAGAATACAGCTTCCATGGGACCCGACAATATCACTGGATGTGTTCTACATGAACTACAAAGTGAACTAGCACCACATCTGTGTGCCCTGTTCAATCACAGCTTCACCTCAGTCTTTGTCCCTACAGAATGGTGCACTGCTACAGTCATCCCTTTCCATAAAGGGGGAGCAACTACAGACCATGGGAATTATCACCCCATTAGCCTGACGAGTCTGATATGTAAGGCTATGGAGCGCATCATCATGGAACTAATTAACAAGGATATCGGGAATCTCTAAACTCATTATCCCACGCAATTTGGTTTTGTGAAAGGTAGATCATGCCTGCTCAACCTGGTTGACTTCTTTGAGTCAATCACCAGAGCTGTAGATGAGGGCAAGACAGTTCATACAGCCTGCCTCGATCTGGCCAAGACCTTTGATACCATCCCCCACTCAGGAATTATTGATTAACTCACCAAACTAGGCATCAACCCCTACATCACTAGGTGGGTTGCAAATTGGATCATGGATAGAACCCACAGTGTGAAAGTAGTGGACTCCAAGTCAGACTGCTGACCAGTCACGAGTGGAGTCCGACAGGAATCAATCCTGGGTCCTCTCCTGTTTGGCATCTACTTCTCAGAAGTGCAGGCCAACATGGAGGGAATCTGGCTGACCAAGTTCACAGACGACTGCAAGCTGGGAGCCATTATTAACACCCTAAAGTGATGTAGACATCCTACAGAAAGGCCTGACTGAGACCAATGATTGGTGTCAAAACCATGGCCTTAAGCTTAATGCCAAATAATGCATCATCATCCTCTTTAGGAAAAACACAGTTCCCACTAATTAACACATTGATGGGAGCCCACTGAACACTGAAGGTGTTATAAGAGATTTGGGGACACAGGTTGACAGCAACATCTCCTTCAACCACCACATTGCCACTATGGACAGAAAGCCCTTCTAGGTGACACATCTCATTACCAAGGGTTTTGCATCCAGGAAAAAAGAGGTCATCATTTCTTTCTACTCTTCCCTCATTAGGCCAATCATTGAGTATAATGCCCCATTTGGCATGTACCTCACTAGAGACATGCAACAGCTGGAAAGGCCACAAAAATACCTCCCAAAGATGATCATAGGCCTTAAACACATGTCCTACATGGACAGACTCAAAAAACTCCAGTTATTCTCTGTCTCATATCATCTACTAAGAGGCGACCTCTGCCTGACTTACAAAGCCATGTCTGACCCAGCTCTGTAAGAAATGCTACTTCAAAAAAAATCCCAGTCCCTCCACACCACACGCTCCAGAGACCTCAACCTCATTACTGCAATCAACAGAACATGCTGGAGGGACAGGTTCATAACTCAAAGACTGCCCATGCTCTGGAATAGACTTCCCATACATGTCAAGTAGATCTTGATGAGTGGATGGGAAATAGAAAGTCCACCCCAGGGATCACTCCAGTGGCTCTACTTGATAGAGGCACTGAGAACTAACATCAGGCGGCACAATGCTAGGGCACTTCTATGAGCTAGGCTTGTAAAGACTCCAGGGCCATTAGCCTAATACACACCTATGAACCTATATTAATTTAAGAACTCTCTGAGAGAGACACAGTAGTCTGTATTCTGACTTGGACCCAACAACATCAGCTAGAAGATCGATTCACCACACTTGCCTTAGGTACAGTAATTTCTTTTAGATATAATCAGGAATAGAGCTGAGCTTAATTTAGATGTTTTTCTTTCTTTATTTGAGTCTGTCCAGCAATGTTGTTTTAAATATTTCCTGTGATTTTGAACTCTGATGTAACTGTGTTTATTTACTGAGTATTTTCTTGTTCTTTTATTATTTATTATTAAATATATTTAAACTTATCATTGTAGCTGATATCTGTGAGACTTATTTAAGTTCTGGGAGTACTTGCATATTAATTTGGTGACACTGTGGGCCACTCTTAATAGCCTTGCTCTTGGTCAAATTACCATTTGAATTAATAGTAACATTACACAGTAAGATTGGACACCCTTTGTTAAGGGCGTTAAAGTAGCTGATAAGGAGTGGCTGGTGACAGTCAAAACTACCTTATGGTCTGGGCAGAAGGGGTATAGTCAGCAAACATGTGCCAGCCTTTCCCAGGTGTGTGTGTGTGTGTGTGTGTGTGTGTGTGTGTGTGTGTGTGTGTGTGTGTGTGTGTGTAAATCAAATCTCAAAGAGTGTGTGTCTCATCTACTTGGGCAGGGACATGAAGCACTAGTTGGACAGAGAGGGTGCTGGAGGTCTTGGCTAGGCCAGTCAGCTGAGATCTCAACTCTATAGCTGTGCCAGTGGGGAGTCTTATTGGGGATCTAGAGAAAGAGGTAGAAACCAGCCCAGACTGACTGTGGTCTTTGTGTGCTCTTAAGGGAAATTGCACTTTACTGTGTGTGCACTTGTCATCCTTCCAGTGTGTATGTCCCCCACTGTTGCCAGTGGTGAGGATTGAGGCTCCTTGATTACTGTGCTGGTGGTGGGGTGTCACAGCCAGAATAGAATTTTATGTTAGATTTCTCACTACCACCTTCACTGTGGAAGAGTGCAGCCCAGCATGAAATGTTTAATCCCCCTCCTCGGAAAATATTTTGACAATTCACATTTCCTCCTGAACAGGGGAGGTAAGTAGATGTCAGAGGTTATGTTGCACTTACAAGCCTGTACTCCTAGAAATTTAGTTACATGCAGTGTATGGTTTGACAGTGCTGTTACAAGATAGCTGTTGCAGGTTAAATGCAAGAATGCCATATCTTATACCAAAATCACTGGATTAAGTCAAAAGAAAAGCAAAAAAATAACATTTGTCAAACAGTATCCATTTGTTTGTTTGCTTTTCATAGGTTTGTAAACTAGACACAAATGTCCCTTGTCTGGAGCAATACCCGGTTAAGTAAGTAGCTTACTCGCCATCAGAGATGAGGCAAATGGAGATGGAAAGAATCAAACCTTGCACCACGACCTTTAAAAAAAGCATCTTTTTTGCTTGCCAACACTATAATCTTTTCAGCTAACTGGTAGACACTCAGACTATAATGATAGAAATACAATGCAGGGGAAAAAATAGAACAGAATTTAGTACAATACTCAGTATAAATTGGATAAGCAAATAGAAAAGAACATATAATTTATTCAAAGATGTTTGCGAGCTTACAAAACCACAACAACAGATACACATACCAAATACAAGCATCACAATTAGTTTTCAAGAAGAGCTCCTTCAATGTGTTAAGTGAAAAATGAAAAACTGAAGACCAAAGAGAAACAGGGACATCTGAAATGATGCTGGATACGCATAGAAACAATTTAATAAAATGCTATCATTCTGAATGTGTACCTCTACTGCCTCCAATGATAGAAAAAAAAGGAAATTCCAGCACCAAAAAATTTTGACAGGCTGCAGACATGGAATGGTTTTAAAGAGACTACTGAAACTTTCCTGTAGTCTTGAATCAAAATGATTTGAACTAGAATTAAGATTTTAGGGAATATAACTGCCAACCTATTGGTGAGTATAACAGTAGTTTCTTTGTCACACACAGCAATTTGTTTAAATCATTTTTATCTTTTTGTACTGCATTCCTAATTAGAATAACATATGTCTATTTTGACAGAAGCTATAGATTTAAGTACAGTGAGTCAAAGTATATATTGGAAATAGACGAGCAGTTGAAAATGAGTCTGATTGGTTTAATTTTGCTAACAGACTCATTGTGTAATTGAAGTGGAACAATCATTGTCTGATCAAAGTTGATATGTTTCTACAGCGTGTAACAAAACTTTAGAGTAACAATGCCACATATCAGAAACTTGAATGTAAGACTTTTGTGACTGGTGACGCCATGTTAGTGTCCCTCCATAGTGTATCTGCTGGATAATGCCACTAAATAAGCTGCATAGGACAGAACTAGTAGTGTTTATCTACCACTCTCATGGTTATAAAGAACTTGTTGCTTCTTTGTGTAAATTCTCCCAGACTGCAGTAACATCAGATATATCACCCTCTGAGTCATGTTCTATAACCCTTCAGTAGACAATGTACAGTATGTGAAGTTCTTAATACCCATGTTTCAGGGTGGGAAAAAAAAAACATTTGTTAGCTGAATAAACCCATTGGACATACAGTCACTTTTCTGGGGTGATTCAGGAGCAATATCTGGTAAAGCGACTTACTCGTAGTCACAACAGGCAAATGGTGTCTGTGGTACTCAAACCCAGGACTACTGGACGGTCCAGCTCTAGCAGCATACAGCAGACATGCTCTCAGTGTAAGTGACTTACTCCGGTTGATTACACCAAATCACTTACACTGAGGGCAGGCCTTTTGGAATCTGGCCCCTGGTGTAAGCCTTTCTATAAACATACTTTACACCAAGTGCAAGTGTTTTAAAACAAGTCTGTCCAAGCACTGCAGTCATGTTGATTGGAATATGTCCTGTGATGGAATAGTTTTTTGCCCAGATGTATTACCTGAATCTCCTGTTGATAATTTCCTGTCATGTTCAGAAGTACAGTGAAATATTTTTTTATGAGTACAAGTCCACATTTCTTATATACTCCAATCTGAAATATGCAGGATGACAAGCAGATGCATAAACTGAACATTATTAAAGTTCCAGGAAATTAAGTAGCAAGTAAGCTCACTAAATGTTCCAGGCTCCACAGAGAGGAATTCAGTTACTAGTACTGCCTTTGTTTAGTAATTCATTGTATCCTTAGATTCTACCAGGAATGGTGTACAGGTGACTAGAATAGTTGTCAGACTTGTATCATCTAAAAATAATATGTTCCCATTCATTCAACTATTCATCCATTCCACCCCTTCACTCCCACACTTAATCATATGTGTTACCAACTGTAGCATTATACAGTCCTGCAGAATCCAGCTTTTTGTTATTAATGGACAGGAAAGCATTATTTCTGAACTCTTCTGTCCACTAGCTGTAGTCCTCATGAAATGTTTGCTCATACTGAAAACATGTAATACCTGTATCTATGATAATATTAAACTAGCCGAAAGGGAGTTGCAGCTGCCACAATTAAATGGGTCAAGCATAACTGTAAAAATATGCAGTGCCATTAATTAAGGCACTCAAAGGAGTAAAAAAAAGACAAATGTGGATTACTCTCCTACATAAGTGAGAAGAAGGCTTATCTTGATACAGAACCTTTTCTTACAACTTAGATTTTCTCTGCATCTGACGTATCTCACATTTTCAAATTCTTATTTTTTAGATTATAGCTACCAACACAATAAAAGATTCTTGCATTTATAAATATATACCTGATATGACTGTGCATCTGTGTGTAAGTAGTGCATATATTTATGCATGTGTGTGTGTGTGTGTGTGTGTGTGTGTGTGTGTGTGTGACACAGATACATTTCACAAAGTAGACACAGAAATGTGTTTTATTTCATTGTGTAAATTTTCAGAGAATAATCCTTTTAAGTTGTATGTTACACTACCCTATTATATATCAGAGTTTAGAGTCCATATGTCATGCTGATAAGTTATATTACATGTTTTACTAAAGAAGTATGGAAAATGTTAAAGACATCTGACTTGATTGAAAGCATCTGTCCATGGCATCCTTTTGTAAATTAATCTCACTAAATTTGTCAGCAATATGATATAGGCTGTGCCATCTAATGGAAAAGAAGATAAAGTGCTGTGCCTTAAAACTGTACAATAACCATTGGCCCACCTGTCACTTACTGTCAGTCACTTCTTTATAGAAGTAGTTAAATGTTTTTTTTTTTTTCAGGTACTCTATGTAGTTTTTAGGCAGACTCACTTTAGAATTTCAGATGCTCCAAATGTTTGTGTATTTGAAATGAATCTCTGAAAGGGATGCTCGGATCACATCTATCAGATGTTCAGAAAGTCTCACTTGTCTACCTTTGATTACTTCAGACTGGTTAATAATCTGTTTCCTGGTGGGATACTTCTAATGGCCATCAGTATCATTAGTGCTAAAATGTTCCTGGTCCTCCCATTTTGATTTAAAAAACTTCCTTAGATTTTATATTGATTATGCTGGCTTTTTGTACTTGACCAGATGACTGAGCGTGAAAATATGAAAAGCTAGGTAGAACAAGAAACTGCATAGTTTGCCTCAGCATTATCTATCCAGTAAAGCATGATCTTCTTCTTCTTCTTCTTCTTTGGGCTGCTCCCGTTAGGGGTCGCCACAGCAGATCAACTGTTTCCATTTTTTCCTGTCGTCTGCATCCTGCTCTGTCACACCAACCACCTGCATGTCCTCTATCACCACATCCATAAACCTTATCTTAGGCCTTCCTCTTTCCCTGTTACCTGGCAGCTTCATCCTTAGCATCTTTTTCCCAATATATTCTGCATCCCTCCTCAGCACATGTCCAAACCAACGTAATCTTGCCTCTCTGGCTTTGTTTCCAAACCTTCCAACCTGGGCTGACTCTCTAATATACTTATTCCTAATCCTGTCCATCCTCGTCACACCCAGTGCAAATCTTAACATCTTCAACTCTGCCACGTCAAGCTCTGACTCCTGCCTTTTTGGCAATGACACTGTCTCCAACCCATATAACATAACTGGTCTCACTACCCTCTTGTAGACCTTCCCTTTTACTCTTACTGGTACTCGTCTGTCATAAATCACTCCTGACACTCTTCTCCACCCACTCCATCCTGCCTGTACTCTCTTCTTCACCTCTCTTTCACACTCACTATTACTCTGTACTGTTGATCCCAAGTACTTAAACTCATCCACCTTTGCCACCTCTACTCCTTGCATCCTCACCATTCCTCTATCCTCCCTCTCATTCACACACATATATTCTGTCTTAGTCCTGCTGACTTTCATTCCTCTTCTCTCTAGAGCATATCTCCACCTCTCCAGGGCCTCCTCCACCTGTTCCCTACTCTCACTACAGATCACAATGTCATCTGCAAACATCATAGTCCACGGAGACTCCTGTCTGATCTCATCTGTCAACCTGTCCATCACCATTGAATAAGAAAGGGCTCAGAGCTGATCCTTGATGTAATCCCACCTCCACCTTAAATGCATCCGTCACTCCCACCGCAGACCTCACCGCTATCACACTACCCTTGTACATATCCTGTACCACTCTTACATACTTCTCTGACACTCCCGACTTCCTCATACAATACCACAACACCTCTCTAGGCACCCTGTCATATGCTTTCTCTAAATCCACAAAGGCACAATGCAACTCCTTCTGACCTTCTCTGTACTTCTCCATAAACACTCTCAGAGCAAACATCGCATCTGTAGTGCTCTTTCCTGGCATGAAACCATATTGCTGATCACTAATCATCACCTCCCTACCTCCCTTCTTAACCTAGCTTCCACTACTCTTTCCCATAACTTCATGCTGTGACTGATCAGTTTAATCCCTCTGTAGTTACTACAGCTCTGTACATCACCCTTATGCTTAAAAATCAATACCAGAACACTTTTTCTCCATTTCTTAGGCATCCTCTCACTTTCCAAGATTGCATTAAACAATCTAGTTAAAAACTCCACTACCATTTCACCTAAACACCTCCATGCTTCCACAGGTATGTCATCTGGACCAACAGCCTTTCCGTTCTTCATCCTCTTCATAGCTATCCTTACTTCCTCCTTGCTAATCCACTGCACTTCATGATTCACTATATGCACATCATCCAACCTTCTCTCCCTCTCATTCTCTTCATTCATCAACCCCTCAAAGTACTCTTTCCATCTGCTCAACACACTCTCCTTGCTTGTGAGTACATTTCCCTCATTATCCTTTATCACCCTTACCTGCTGCACATCTTTACTAGCTCGGTCCCTCTGTCTAGCCAATTGGTACAGATCCTTTTCTCCCTCCTTAGTGTCCAACCTTTTATACAACTCTTCATATGCCTTATCCTTAGCCTTCGCCACCTCTCTCTTTGGGATCTTCTGCTCAAGTATATTTGTCTCCATCTCAAAAGTGTATATTATCTCATCACTTGTGCTGTGTCATTTTCAGCCATATTTTTAGTTGGAAGTATTTAAATCCACTTGGAAAAGTGGAATAGTATCACCTAGATGTGGAGAAGTCCTACTTAGTCAGTTTAGAGCTGTGCTTGTGGTCCGCCATTTCTCTGATCTCAAATTAGGAATGCATTTTGTTTAGCTTTGGGACAAACAAGACAATTCTCACAGCATGTTCTGACTGCCATGCTACACTTTTCTGGTGTGCTTTTAGAAATGCGATATCCCTCCATGGCAGTATCATTTACAATAAGTAGGAGATCAGAACTTAAGTCATGTGGGTCACCCACATAAATTGTTCAGTCTATATGTATAATACCAAGACCTTGTCCTCAGAAAGTCTGAGGTTTGCTGCATGGTTTACATAACACAAGTGAAAATGCTATCTGACCTTCCTCTAGTTCAGTTAGCAATATTTTATGCTCAGAGTCTTGTGTTTAAAGGGCAGCATACCACTGAGCTTTTTGAGTTAGTTGCTAGCTATTACCATTTCTAATGTTTCTGACACTTCCCATGCAATGGCCTGCAGTGCCCTCTGTTTGGCTAAAGGGTCAGGCAGGCCTGTGATTTCCCTAATAATATGGGATTTTTGGTTTCACCTTTCTTAGACACCTTTGATCAGCATGCTGCTCTGTCTCGAGAACAATGTACTGAAGAACATTATAATGTTTCAGCAGTTTACTGTCGCAGCATCAAATGTTTCTCTGTCCCCACATAGGAAGAGACTCAATGCATTGCAAAGGTACTCTAAGTCCAACAAAATAAGTAGACCTTCAGACTCACTGATATACTAATGCATAACCCATGGTATGGCTGACAGTTCTGCATATTTTAAGGACTGTGAAAGACATTTAACTGAATATTTTTTCACCTCTACTCTGTATTATGTAGAACTCTTCACATCTCATCCTCACTGTAATAGTTGTAGATGTCAGTAAAGACAAAACATCCTTGATAAATCTTATGGGCATCTAGCAGCACTTTGCAGTGGAACTGGACATGGGTCCTGTGGCCTACCGTGGAGCATTCATGTGATGCATCTTCATATATAAAAATGTAGAGTAACAATAATGAAGTATTTCAGTACATAACAGCATTGTCTCAGCCTGTAACTGTCCACCCAGGTAGGTAAGTATTGCACTGGACACTGCTGTGTCGTTAACATGACTTAAAAGGAGGTATTCACTAGTGGGTATGACAGGTGTATAGGTTGACACATTGTAGCCCTAGTGTTAGAATGCTAAGTTTGTGGGCACATCAGTGAGAACTTTAGGAGCATAAGCAACATGTAACATTTTTCATGGGGGTCCTGTTCAAGTACAGCTGAATTAGAAGGGCTCTTAGACAGCTATTTCTAAGTGACATGGCAGGCTTGGGTCAGTGTTGGCCAAAACTGGGGTTTTCTTGATGCCCATCTTCTATGCTTCCATTATTTCAGTTTGAGATGGAGTCTATTCCCACTTTGTGTGTTTTTTTAATGTTATACAATGGCTTGACAAAGCCAGCAAACTGTGGAATAAAGAATATCCAACTATATCAAAGAACCACTGAAGTGCTGTCTCAGATGTAGTACGTTGTAGGTACCTTTTTTCCAGTATTTATGATAAGAGAAGGAAGCTTTCCTGCCAACAGGGACCTCCAAAAAAGTAACATAATGTTTTATAATTTATGACTTCTTGGAGTTTGACTTCAGATCTTTCTCGTAAAAGCAATTCTTTTAAAAGACTCGCATGTTTCATGTGCATACCTCTAGCCAGTAACAAATAATCCACCTGGTTTGGCATTCATTCCAGCTTAGAGAAATATTTTAGGGCCTTCTTCAAAACAGAATGTAACAATTCCAGGTATACTGCCATCCTTTAAAGGTAAAAGCAAATGTGAATTGACTGGGTGTATGGTGTAAATAAGAATCCATTGCTGATGTCCGGCTTTGTTTTTGAAGTTAACTGGCCACTATGTCTGCAGCAGATGTTGCCAGAGGTGTACAGCAAGATGTGATATGATTTAGCATTCAATAGTCAATGTGTAGTCTCCAGGAGCCATCTAGGTATCTGGCTGAACATACTGGTGAGTTTTAGGTGATGAACGCTCTCTGATTACCGCCTGTTGGAGAAAGAATTCAACTGTTGCATGATTGAAGATCAGCCTTGTTTGGAATGTTATACTGCTTTTGACAAGGAGGATCCTCTCCATTAAACAATACGCAAGCCTGGATTTCCCCGTTGTCATGCTTACTCTACTGAAATACATCTAAAGATTGTTTAAGAATTTCTGACTTCCAAGATGGCTGCACACTGAGTAATAGCTTGTTTCTAGCTCTCCCAGTGTGAAAACAGAAACTCAGCAGAGAAGGCCTGTAGACTTGTGTTTATGGGTAAATTTCAGTAACTGGCTAGTAAGTGCACTGCCTGGATGCCAAATATAAAGAAATACAGAATACCTGGAGAAAATCAGCTACAAAAAGTGAGGAAGAAACACTGACTAGGGAGAGTTCTGCAGCTGTTCAGCAAAAAGCAATGCCACCTTCAGACATGACGTCCGATAACCTAGAGGAAGATATAAGACAACTGCATAAAGACCTGGTTAAAATAAACAGAACACTGATGGAGTATATCAACACAAACAACAAAAGGCTGGAAAAAATGGAAGAAGCTTTAAAGAGATATTCAAATGAGATGAGATGATAAAGCTGAAAAAAATCAGAGGTCAAAAATGAAGAAAAGGCTGGCTGAATATGAGACTGCTCAGGAAGAGATGTTTAAAAAAAATAATAGAACTAGAGGACAGAGCATGTAGGGGAAACCTGAGATTTTCAGCTATACCACAGAAGCTGGAAGGAACATACTGCATTAATTTTATGAAAGGACAAATAAGCAACTAGACTGGTATTCCACAGCAGGAGCTGTTAGTTGAAAGGACACATTGCGTGTATGCTCCAAACCTAGCTATAAGAAAGTAGCCTAGACCTTTAATAGTAAAGATGCAATCCTACCAGCAGAAGAAGTTGATTCTGACAAAACTGTGGCAGAAGGACAAAATACTTTTCTGCTTAAAAACCTCAGCTTTGGCCGGCTAACAACTTGTTATATTCAACTGGACGTATAAGAGAATTTAAGTACCTTTATCTGCTTTTTTTTTCAAAAAAATACAGTATTTAAATTGATTTTAATTGTGTGGAAAGAATATTTAGCTGAATTGGAACTTTTCACTCTGCTCTTCAGTTTGTCCCACCCACCCTCCCTGTTTTTGTTTTGGTGTTAATCTTAGTGGCCTTGCAGCTGCCCGCCCCTCTTGTAAATTTGTGTTTGGATACTCCTTCTGGGCCCATCTCATTTGCTCACTCAACTGAGTGCAGTGAGATCATATTCTGATTTCAGGCACTCCTACTGTGTACAAAGAGAGCATCTGGGAAACAGAAAAAAAAATTTAAGCTTGTTTCCTGCCTTTCCTGTTAAGTGGTATAGACTATTTGTAGGCTTTTGAGCCCCCAAGCCCTTCTGTATTGGAGGGAAGCCTTCTAGCTTAGTTTTTTTCCCTATAACTAGCCAGTTTTCTAGTTTCAGCACTCAAATCTGTTTCTTTGATCTCAGCACTTGTTCAGAAAAAAAAAAAAAAATTTAATCTGCTTTTACTGTACTTGTGTTTCTACCTACTTTTTTTACTTTGCATCATCTTAAAAGTACTCAATTGTATTTATTACTGCTTGGTGTAACTCATTCTAGGCCTTCTGGTTTAAACACTTGGGCTTCGGACCAGTTGTTTTGCACTGAGAGGGTTTGTGGTCTGCACTGTAGTGGCAGAACAGGTAGCTTACATCCTTCTAGGTTGGGAACTACTGATTGAGGGCTCAGTGTCTGTTATTCTAAAAGTGTATTAATTCTGGTTTAAGCACTTAGGCTTTCAGGCCAGTTATTTTACATTAAGAGGGTTCGTGGTCTGCACTCTTGTGGGAGGAGAGGCTGGACTCTGCCCTTCTGAGCTGGGAATTTCTGATTGAAGGCTTATAGTGCATGCATATCTGAACTGCTTCTTACTGAAGTTGGTGCGCCTTGTTTGCTGTGGCATAGACTGGATTCGGGCCTGCTGGATCTAGCTTTGTTTGTGTAACTTGAGCACTAATCCACGCATTCTCTACAGTATTCAATTGTATTTATTACTGCTTGGTAGTAACTTGATTAAAGTTTAGCTGTCATTCTAAGTCTTTTGGATTAAGCACTTGGGCTTCAGACCAGTTGTTTTACATTAGGAAGGTTTGTGGCATGCACTGTGGTGGCAGGACAGGTAGCTTTCATCCTTCTAAGTTGGGAACTGCTGATTGAGAGCCCAGTGTCTGTTATTCTTAAAGTGTATTAGTTCTGGTTTAGGCACTTGGGCTTCAGGCCAGTTATTTTACATTAAGAAGGTTTGTGGTCTGCACTCTTGTGGGAGAAGAGGCTGGACTCTGCCCTTCTGAGCTGGGAATTTCTGGTTAAAGGTTTATAGTGCCTGAATATTTGAACTGTATCTTACTGAAATTGGTACACCTTGTTTGCTGCAGCATAGACTAGATCCAGGCCTGCTGAATATAGCTTTGTTTATATGCTTGTTGTTTGTTTGCTTGTTATTTCCCTGGAACGCTAATTCCACCTAATACGCGGCTTCTCAGCGCTTCTGTGGCTCACTAGTGATATCTGCATTGCTTACTGTACTTATTTCCTTGTTTCACTTGAAAGAAAGTTACTGTTTGTCGTTTTTGCATTTAAGTTACCTGTAACACATTGCACTTAAGTTACCTGGCACTTGCTCACTAAAGCAATTATATAAGTCAGCACTAAAAATTAAAAGCACTAAACCCTCACTCCCCACTGGCCCTGGTTTTCAATTATTAAGGAATTCCCAATATTATTCTAACATGTCCAAAGGTCAGTTGTCAATCTCCTCTCTGGTCCAGCTGGTGAATCTGGGAATCTTGAGGCAATGTTACAACTGCCTCATGTACACAGACAACCCTCTCCTCCTCCCAACAAATTCCAACACATGTGAGAGATGCAACCATATAGCCAAACTGGAGGCTAAGCTCTCTCAACTCAGTACTGGCATAACCAGTCAGGAGGAGAAGGAAACCATACTCACTACAATTCCAGTCTGACATAGACCTACCACGACAGCAAACCAAACACATAATCACACAAAAACATACTTGGAGGCTCTAAATAAAGATCTGCCGAAGCAGCAGAGACCTCCAAAGCAGACACCAAGCAGCCGCTACCCCAAAACAAAACACGTGCAACACATATCTCACAAAGCCAGTGTGCCAAACAGTCACAGCCCTTAAGACTAAACAACACACTTGATACACTTGTAATAGGTGACTCTATCGTCAGGCACACTGACATCCCGCTCACCAGGCTGAACAAGGAGAGGGTCACGGTGAGCAGCCTGTCGGGTGCTAGGATCCGCCACATAACACAAGCACTCAGGTCACTCCAAGGCAAGTACAAATATGACTCAGTCATTGTCCATGCTGGTGTGAATGACCTGAGACATACCTCCCTGGACTACATGAAAAGAGACATAAAGGAGCTCTCTGAGCATGTAGCCCAGGCCGGTATGACCCTGACCTTGAGTAGCATCTTACCCTCACCAAGAATGATGCCACAATATGAAGACAAGATGATCAATTTCAACAATTGGCTTAAGTACTGGTGTCATTCAAAGGGGATCCAATGCCTGTCAGCTTGGGATGATATGCTCGACAAGCCACGATGCTTCGCTAGGGATGGCTTGCACCTGTCACCCCTGGCCTTTCGGATATTAGCAAAGGCTCTTGCTACCCCCATAGTGCCTTTTTTAGGCAAGGCTCAAAAGACAAACCCACCTCCATAGGTATCACAAGGGATAAGAAACTAAGAGTAATGCTACTCAATGCCAGAAGTCTAAACCTCAAGATGCACGCACTCAAAACTCTCCTTAGCATGGAGAACATCGATATCTGTTCAGTAACAGAAACCTGGTTCAGGGCTCCCGAGAGCACCCCAGCACTACCAGGTTATACCTCATATCATGCTTTTCGGCCCCAAAACTTGGACTGAACCACAAAAGGAGGGGGAGTATCGATATTCATCAAAGATACCCACACCTCCAGGTTGGTGGCAAAGCACGAAGCATCAGAGACTATCCATGTGCAACTAACAGTGGGTAAAACTGCCTTCCAGTTTATAGCCTGCTACAGACCACCCTCCCAAAACCAGGAACCCCACTCAGCCTTCCTGAGAACACTGGAAAATATGAAGGTCTCTCCAAACACCATTATATTAGGCGACTTCAACTACCCAAACATAGACTGGGAGCATTACTCTAGCTCCAACACCCTAGCCCAAAGGTTCCTAGAATTTATAAACTCAAATGCTATGGAACAACTTGTTACCACTCCCACAAGAGGGGAAAACATACTGGACCTGATCATCACCAACATGGGGACTCTATGCTCCAGACCAGAAGTGTATCCCTCACTGGTAAGATCAGACCATAAACTAATCTCACTGGATATTCACATCCCGACCCCACCCCCTGCCCAGAAAACCACAGTGAAAAACTTCTCTAAAGCAAATTTTACACTCCTCAAAACTGAGGTGGAATCCTTCAAAGCCCCCGGGCCTGTGGAAAATACAGCCCAGACCGCAGAATCCTTTATAAACGCATTCTATGAACACCTTCAGGAATGCATGGATCATGCGCTCCCAAATAAAACCAAGACCCAATCCTCCAAAGGCAGACATCCTGTCTGGTGGACCCCAGCCATAAACAAACTATACAATAGAAGGAGGAAGCTACTAAATGATAAAGCAAAATCCCAAAAAGGGAAGGCATCACTGATCAGTATTAGCAAAAAACTACGGGCACACATAAAATTGTCTAAGGCCAGCTTTGAGAGAAAAATTGCACAGGACACTAAGGATAATCACAAGGCTTTCTTTAGTTATGTTAGGAACCTGGGTGGTAATTCCCAGATATGCTCAGAATTAGTCCAAAATGACAAAAAATACACCGAACCCATAGACATTGCCAACATCCTAGCTGACAGGTTCAGCGCAAACTTCTCCCCCCCCCTCCCCACCGAAAGGGCAAATATCTATCCCAGCAGAGTGCTGCCCCCCTGACATCTGAGATGCTCAGGTAAGAGCCGCCCTCTCCAAAGCAAAAAACACAGCATCAATGGGACCAGATGGTGTCCCGGGCTGCGTCCTACATGAACTCAAAGAAGAGCTAAACCCAAACATAAAACTACTGTTCAATCTCAGCCTTACTACAGGATATGTGCCCAAAGAGTGGCGTACAGCAACAGTGGTCCCTCTCCATAAAGGTGTTGCCTCAACAGATCCTGGAAACTATCGCCCCATAAGCCTGACTAGCTTGGTCTGCAAAGCTATGGAAAGGATCATCATGGACCTCATAAATAAAGATATTGGGGACCTACAAACACTGGATCCTACCCAGTTCGGCTTTGTTAAGGGCAGAGCCTGCCTCTTAAATCAGGTTGATTTATTTGAAACAGTCACCAAGGCCATTGACGAGGGGAAGGTGGTCCACACAGCCTACCTGGACCTCGCAAAAGCCTTCCATACAATACCCCACTCGGGCATTATAGATAAGCTCACCAGCTTAAATATAAACCCCTATGTCACTAGATGGATTGCAAACTGGCTCAAGGACAGAACCCACATGGTTAGAATTGCTGGAGCCATGTCAGACTCCAAACCAGTTACAAGTGGTGTCCCACAAGGCTCAGTCCTGGGACCTCTCTTGTTCGGTATATATTTCTCGGAGGTACAGGCCAACACGGAAGGACTGTGGCTGACCAAGTTCGCAGATGACTGCAAACTGGGTGCCATAATCGACTCTCCAGCCGACACAAGCATCCTCCAAAAGGGCCTCATAGAAACAGACAACTGGTGCAGAGCCATGGCCTCAAGCTAAATGCCAAAAAGTATATAGTCATCCCCTTTGGCAAAAACAAAGTGCCCACAAATTACCACATAGGTGGAAATCCATTAAGTACAGAAGAAGTAATTAGGGACCTGGGGACCCAAGTTGATAGCAATCTCTCATTTGACAACCACGTGGCCAAAGTGGTTAGAAAAACATTTTATATAGCCCACCTAATCATGAAGGGATTCACATCTAGATCAGGGGAGGTCATCATGCCTCTTTACTCATCCCTCATCAGGCCCATAATTGAGTACAATGCCCCTTTTGGGATGTACCTTACCAGACACCTGCAGCAACTGGAAAGACCCCAAAAGTACCTCACCAAGAGGATCAAAGGGCTCAAACAGATGCCATATGCTGCCCGGTTTAAGAAACTCCAGCTCTACTCAGTGGCATACCGCCTGTTCAGAGGAGATCTGTGCCTGACGTATAAAGTCATGTCCAACCCGGAATTAATGGACATGCTGCACCTCAGAAAATCCAAATCCCATCGAGCTACGCACTCGAGAGACTTGAACCTCAGCACTGAAATAAATAGGACATGCTGGAGGGACAGATTCATAACCCAGAGGCTCCCTTCACTCTGGAATAAAATCCCAGTCCAGGTTAGGCAGAGTCCCTCATTGACTCTCTTCAAGAGGAATCTTGATGAGTGGATGGGAGATCGTAGGTTTACCCCGGGTATCACTTCTGTGTCACTGTTAGATAGAGGAGTAGTATACTAACCTCGAAAAAGGGCATAGCAAAATAAATTTAAAATGGGTGGCGAAAGCCAAACACATTCTGGCTAGGCTTATAAATGCCCTAGGGCAGATAGCCTAGTATGAACCTATGAACCTATGAACATATGAACTAAAAGTGGGAGATAGCAGAGTGTTTGTGGAGAATGATTACTCATTGTACACCAGGCAAAAGAGAAGTAAATTCATTCCAATATTCAGAGAATGTCAAGTTGCAGGTGTGAGATTCAAACTGCTGTATGCAGCTATCTTTAAAGTATTCTTCCCTGGAGGGACAAAATCATTTTTTGATGAAGTGCATGCTAAGGAGGAAATACAAAAGTTTGTCCAACAAAAAGTGAGCTGTGAAACAGAAGGAGACACTGTTTCTTGTTCCTCTGATAATAAAGACCACAGAGAAAGACTGTACCTGTAAAACTATTTCCAGTATTTCAATGGAAAATGTTGGAGAGAAGGAAGGGAGCATGAGAGTTGACTAAAAGAATCAAGAATACGTTGGAAATTAAGCACAGAAAGGATTTGCGTGATGGAAAAGAACAGTAATAAAACTAGTAACTTAATGTGGGATTACAGTGCAATAATTATATTTGTGAAATATGACATAACAAGAAAATTTGGAAATATTGGACTTTTTCAAAATGTGTTGGATTTGTGGGGGACTCTAAAATATATGCCCTACTTTAGGTCATTAATGTTCAAAAAATGCATTGGGGAGGGGAAGAGAATGTAGAAAGCTAACTGTAAGTAAATAAAACATTTTCTTTTCTTAATAATACTGTATTAGTGGTGCGTGGTTTTCTTTGCATGCTATTTTCAAGTGTAATGGGGATTGTAAACAGGTGTTGTTGGCTTTCTTTTTCTCTCCTCTTCTCTATCTCTTCTTGCACACTTTTGAGAAATATAGGCAATGCAATGATAAAAAAGCCTGGTTAAAAACGCAAGACAAAGTTAAAATGAATGTGTTTTCTTTCATTCTTGCATAGGGAAATGACTGTACCTTAGACTGATTAGTTTTAAGAGAGAGCAAGTAAATGAAAAAGAATATTGAATATTATATGTTTTTTTTCTAGCAAATGCAAGTATACTAAGAAGCAATTATGCAGCTGTCTCCATGGAGACAATTTGATAAAGAGAAACTGGAGACAGTCTGGTGAAATGGGATTGGCTAAGGGAAAATAAAAAAAAAGTGAGAATCTGGCTAGGACATTATGTTTTCTGAAAACAATCAGGGGTTTTCCCAGCTGTGAGAGCTTTAAAGATAATACAAAACCAATCAGAATCGAAGTAAAGTTTTCTCACTTTTTTTTAAATGCAATGGGGATACTAATATAAAAAAGTGCTTTTGTTTTGTTTTGTTTTTTCTTTTTCTTCCTTGTCCTGTCTTTTTCTTTGTTCAGTTTGAAGAAATGCAGGCACTGCAATGGGGAAAAGGGGGAGAGAGGAAGGGTCTGGTTAAGACACTATGACAAAAGAAAAATCAGTGTGCTTTTTCCCATGCTTGCATGGAGAAATGACTAAGTTAAGACCCTAGGCATTATCCAGTAACAAGTTTATTACAAAGCAAGTAAATGAAAAAGAATATTGAATATTACAACACTTTTTTTTCTGGTAAGCAAGGTACTCTTAGCAGTTTTGTGTCTGGTTTGCATGTCACCAGAAGACAAATCGATAAAGAGAAACTGCTTGGAGAAAGTGATTACTGAAAGCATTCAATTGTTTTCTCAGCAGAGAGAGAGCTGTAAACATAGACAAAATCAAATAGCACTTACTAATAGCACAGGCTGTACCATGCATCTTAGCATAACTAATCTTTCTTTTTGGTTAACTCTAGCCTGTCTATGTGGCTATCAACTTAGAACTTTTGTTCTTATTAGGAATCAAAAACTTCAATATTTGAAGATGTACATAGTTATGTGTGTTATTGTTAAATTGATAGGTTTTAGGGGGGTTGGGAGGTTGTTTGTTCTGTTTGAGGGATTTCAAAAAACAAGAAGTTATGTAATATGTGGCATAGGTGTAAATGGATATGACAAGAAGCAACTGTATAAAAGACCAACCTGCAGAACAGTATATGCAGTTAGCATAAAAGTTGCAATTGGACATTTTGCAAAAAAAGTAGTCATAGATAAAAGTAGTAATAATAACTACATAAGAAAATGATGCTTTCTTTAATGTCTTTCAATCCAAATGGTCTTACAGATAAATATAAAAAAGAAAGAGCAGTGAACTATATTAAAAGATGTAGAGTGCAAATAGCTATGCTACAGGCGACACACCTGGAAAGAAATGAACATGTGAATTTGATAAAGAAAGATTTTCAGGATGATTATTCAGAAGAATATCTGGGGCAAAGGAAAAGAGGAGTACTTATATTAATTGCAAGGGGAGCTCCAATAGTGACAGAAGAGAAAAAAAAGATAATAATGGAATATACATAGTATTAAGGGGCTACTGGCTAGGGAGGAGAATTACACTGGCATGCATTTACATTCCACCTAAAACTGCTATAATAGAGCTTAAGAAAATTCTGGGAGAAATAATCAGCTATAAGCAAGGAATTTTACTTATATGTGGATACTGGAATTTGGTTTGCAACAGTGACAATGTGTCTGAGGGACCTAGAAAGGAAAATATAACAAAGGAGGGTAGATTTTTTGAGCAAATTTATGAAAATGTTTGGCATGGAGGATGTGAATTCAGTACTAGGAGTTCAGAGTGAATTTACATATTATTCACCAAGATACAAAAACTGAGCTAGGCTACATAGATTTTATATCTCACAGGAACATGTGAATTTAATTGAAGGTCTTGAAATGCTTCCAATAGCTATTTCAGATCATGCACCAATAATAACTAAAATAAAAACGCAAGGTAATGAAATAAAAATGAGACATTGGCGCTTTCCCACCTATCAGCTGAAAAGAGAGGAATTTAAGGAATGGGTTTTGGAATTAATTCAGGAGCTACTAGAGAATATATTATCTTCTTCTGAAAATATAGCTGGGGAGTGGGATAAAATTAAAGTGGAGTTTAAAACTAGGGTGGAAATAAAGGAAAGGGAGATACGGTTAAGAAGTAACGAGAATTATTTAGAGGGACTGACAAATGTTAAATTATTGCAAAATAGGGTGAACCTCAGAACAAGAAAAGGAGCAACTGCAAAATGCTAAACAGAAAATAGGGGATTACCCTGATAATATGCACGATTTGAGAAAGATTGCAGTTAAGCAACTGTTTTTTTGATAATAATTCTAGAGCACAATAACTTTTATTTATTTATTTATATTTGTTGACCAGGAGTGTCCGACTAGATGTAGGTCCATTTTCAGCAGAGGCCCGGGGAGAAAAGCTCCACAGTTAAAATAAACACAGCAGTTACATTGGATTACATAGCGATTAACAATTTACAACATATTTACAGATGAAGAACATAGTACTTCAGTAGACAACTAGAATCTTTATCTGTGAAGTACATAACAGACATTAACAAATGTTAAAATAAGAAGTTCCTGCTGTATAAGTCCTAGGCTTATGAGCATCTGAGCTTGCTATAATCAAGGTAGTTAGTGGAGTGGAAAGAAAGGTAGTGGTTGGATGGGGTGGGTGATATTAGAGTGGGAGTTGCAAGGGCATAGCCAGCATGTTTTTAGGTGCGCTTTTAGTAAAGTTTTGAAGTGGGTGCATGATGGTACAGAGGTAATTGTGGGTGGGAGGGAGTTCCATAATTTGGCTATGGTGCAAGAGAATAGTGCTTCACCAGCAGAGTTATTGGCTTTAGTGATCTGCAAGTGATTTTTGTTGCTGGATCTTAGTGGTCTGGTGGTGCGATAGGGTTGGAGTAGATTCTGGAGGGATGGGACATTTAGTGGATGGTTTACTAGTTTGTGGGCGAGTGAGAGTTGATACCATTGAAGGAGGTGAGGGAGTTCAAGCCAGCCCAGTTCAGCAAGTGAGAGACAGTGGTGACTACGGTAGGATGCCCCTGTGGCGAATTTGGCAATTTTGTTGTAGCAGGTCTCTATCTTGTTTAGATCGCATTGCCTTAGGTTGGTATAAAATGGAGAGGCATAAAGTAGGGTGGAGATAAGGTGGGAATTTGCTATTGAAATCTTTGCTGCTTTGGTGAGAAGATGCTTATTTCTGTATAACGCTCTTAGTTTTTTGTGGACTTTTTTTATGGTCATGGATATGTGAATGAAAATTTTAGTTTATTGTCTATTTCCACTCCTAGCAATTTGGTGTGTTCAGTTGGGTATATAGTGGTGTTGTCTTTTGCTGTGATGTTAAAGTGAGAGTTGTTTTGAGTATGTTTGGTGGGTTGGAAGATGAGTAGTTTAGTTTTGTTTGGGTTGAGTATTAATTGGGCATTGGATAACCAAGTTTCAACAGAGGAAAAGGTTTCCTGTGTGACTTTTTGCAGTTTGGGTAGGGACTGGGCTGAGCAGATGATGGTCGAGTCATCTGCGTATTGTATGAGTGTGCCATGTGTGGTGGCAGAGGCTAGATTATTTGTGAAAATAGAGAAGAGTAGGGGTCCAAGGATGGATCCTTGGGGAACCCCTATGGAGACAGGTAGTTGGGGAGATATGTCATTCTGCCATACAACGGATTGTTGGCGGTCAGACAGGTAACTCTGAAACCAGTTGGTGACTGATTGTGAGAAGGATAGGTTATTGAGGACAGAGATAAGTTGTTTGTGTGGGACCATGTCAAATGCTTTAGATAGGTCTAGGAAAGTAGCAGAGGAGAGATAACCATTGTTTTTATGCTAAAGGATAGTGCTAGTAAAGGAGAGTAAGGCAGTGGTGGTGCTATGGTTTGGTCGGAAACCATGCTGAGTATTGGAAAGGAGGTTGTTAGTAAGGAGGTAGTCTGAGACCTGAGAGTGTATGCATCTCTCTAGTATTTTGGAGAGTGGAGAGAGAATAGCTATGGGGCGGTAATTGGTTAGTTCTGTGGAGGGTCCGCCTTTGTGGAGGGGAATTATATGTGATACTTTCCACAGTGTGGGAACATAACTTTCTGACAGAGATCGGTTAATCAAGATGGATACTGGGTAGGCCAGAGCATCAGCTGCAATTTTTAGGTATTCACTTGGGAGGTTGTCTGCTGCTAATTTGGTGGGTTTAAGTTTAGTTAAGAATTTTTTTATGTTGGAGGTAGGTACAGGAGAAAAAGAGAAGGCAGTGGGGAGATTAGTAGTTGAAGGTGTGGGTTGGAGGGGACGTGGGTTGTGTTGTTTAGCTAGTGATAGTATGGTTTGTGTGAAGTGTGTGTTGAATGAGGTAGCAATATTTTCTGAGGAGTGAGGGATGTCAGGAGGAGGGGTACCGACTTTACCTGGGTGGAGGATGGAGTTTATGGAGGACCAGAATTGTTTGGGGCTGTGTTCGGAGGAGTCTAGGGCAGACTGGTAGTATTGGAATTTGTCCTGTTTTATTAGCTTTTTGACTCTATTGCGTAGTTCTAGGAATTTCTGTCTAGTTGAGGGGGTCTTGGTTTTGTGCCAGTGCTCCCAGGCTTTATCTCTGTTTTTCATTTCTGACTTAGTGGTTTTCTGTAGCCACTGGGAGGGTTGTGCTTTGATTCTGGAAAGTCTTATGGGGGCATGGTAATTAAGGATGCTCAGGAAGGTAGTATTAAAAAATTCAACTGCGCCATCAAGACTGAGGTACTTTAGAGGATGCCAGTTACATTCTTTGAGGGATGAGATGAATGTGAGTAGGTTAAAGTTTAGTTTTTTACGTATCTGACGGTAGACGATAGGTTTAGCTTGGTATAGGTATTTTTTCAGTAGGAATGTTGGGGAGTGATCACTGAGGCTATCTGATAAGCAGCCTGTTATATATGACTGGGGGCTCTTACTGACTAGTATCCAATCCAGGGTAGTGTGCTTGCTGGAGTTTTTATTTATCCTGGTTGGCGACTGGACTAGTTGGGTGAAGCCATGAAGGTTTACATGATGGGTTGGATGGTTGCCAGAACAGGATTGCCAGTCAATATTGAAATCACCTAAAATTATAGTTTCTTGGGGGAGATGGTGGGTAGACCAGCTGAGGAGGTTTTCTAGTGGAGGGATGTTTTGGCCAGGTGGGAAGTAGCATCCAATTATGTTGATGGTTTTGTTTTGGTTTATTTTGAGGTTGGTATATATTATTTCTTCATTGCCTGTTTGAGGAGCTGATGATTTTAAGATCTGGATGTTTAGATGCTGTTTAAATATTATAGCTACACCGCCTCCTTTCTTGTTTAGCCGGTCTACTCTTAGTATGCCATAACCTGTAGGGAGTATTTGCTCACTGGTAATGTGAGGTTTTAGCCTGGTTTCTGTCAGGATGACTATATCTGGGGAGTACAAGTCTATGGTGGCATGGAGTTCATGGACTTTGTTGGATATACTTCTAATATTTAGGCTCAGTAGAAGGAAGTCATTTGGCTTTCTATTGGCTGTAATATGGGATTTGTGGTTTCTAGTCTATGAGGATTGGGGTTGAAGATGGTAGGGCCAGGGTTGGGGTGGATATCTTCACTTAGGGCTAGTTTTGATATGCATGAGGTTATTAGTTTTCTCAGTTTTTGAATGTGCTTGTTTATAAGGGAAACTTTATGATTGTGTTCTTTGGGTAATAGGTATGGTGGGAGGGTTACTATGTTAAGTTGTAGGGATGCTTTATGTTTGAGTAATATAGATGGTAGAATATGTGGGGGGTGCATAGGGATGGTTCTTGAGTTGGTGGGAGGGGAGCTGAGTGAGGGTGAGACATGAGTGGTGGTGTGAGTAGTAGTACAGTGGTAGTGGTTGAGTGCGGGAATGATAGAGCTTTGGTAGGATGTAAGATATGCAAGGAGAGTGCATGCAGTGAGCATAAGTAAGGTATGCTTGTACATGTTAGTTGAGGAGGGGTGATAGTAGTGGGAAGATGGAGGAGGTAGTGTTGGGTTAGTGCTGTGGTTGGCTACTGGAAAGATGGGAGGGGTTTGTGAGTGTAACAAAGGTGGGACCACTGGGGGCAGGAGGAAATAGGGGGCAGGGTGGGGAGCGAAGTGGGTAGAGACCCTGTTAGTTGCTCTTATGAGGGGGCGGGAAACAATCAGGTAACAGAATTAACTGATGAATGAACATATGATAGTGACAAGGGTGGTTGTAGTTTTAAAAATGGTGCCTGCCACAGGTAATATTTATTAACTTTGGGATTGTCTTAAGGTAATAAACAGGGAAGGGGGAGGGGAGAACAAGGGTGTGAGCAGGCAGTTCTTTGTACTGCTGCTAATGAGCCAAAGCAAAGACAAGTTAGTGTTTGAGAAACAATCACAATTGACCAAGGACTGCTCTAAAACTGTAAGTCATTTCCATTTTCAGGTGGAAAAACAGGATAACCTTGTATCAGTAGGCCACTGTGGTCTCAGTTTAAATTAACAAACACACAGTATTGATCAGATTATGGATACTATCTGCTAACAGAAGGGAATAAGAGAGAAAGTGGAAGATGAGTGTGTGTGTGTGGGGGGGGGGGGGGGGCTGCTTACAAACCAAAGCAGAGTACTCTCCAGGGGAAAATGAATATTGGCTCAAACAGGTAGACACATACTCAAAGTTAACTTCAGTTGTTTGCAGGCAGTTCAGACCCGGACTGCGTTTTTCTTATAAGAATGATAAAGGTGGTACCGCAGTTGAATACTTAAGAGTGGTGTTAGGTTCAAAGTTAACTTTAGTTGTTTGCAGACAGTTCAGACCCGGACTGCGCTTTTCTTATAAGAATGATAAAGGTGGTACCACAGTTGAATACTTAAGAGTGGTGTTAGGTTCAAAGTTAACTTTAGTTGTTTGCAGACAGTTCAGACCCGGACTGCGCTTTTCTTATAAGAATGATAAAGGTGGTACCGCAGTTGAATACTGAAGAGTGGTGTTAGGTTCAAAAATAACTTTTAGCATAATGACTCAGGTAACAGAAAGTGGAAAGGGCTGTCACCAAGCTTAGGGAGCCCATAACAAGGAAGATAACAAGAGATCCTGTAGAAGTATTAGAAATACTTCAGAAATGTTATGAAAGTTTGTATAAAGCAGAGAAATATAGAAATCAAGAAAAGGTACAAATAGAAATGTTTATGCCAAAGTTAGAGGTAGATGAGGCTCAATTACTAACAGTTAGGATAGGAAGGGATGGAATGAAAATGGCTATGTATAACAAATCTACTGGAAAGTCCCCAGGAATAGATGGTATTCCTGTGGAGGTCTGGAAGCTAGGAGGAAAAAATGATAAAGATCTGGAAGTTTTTTTAACAGTATTTTAAGAGGAGAATAAGTACTAGCATCCTGGAAGAAGGCGGTGGTATCGGCATTACCTACACAGGGTAAAGATCCATCTGATCCAGCTATACACAGGCCCATTTCAATACTAAAGTATGATTATAAAGTGTTTATGTTTATAATAGCTAAAAGGATGGCAAAAGTGATACCAAGATTGATAGATATGGATCAGTGTGGTTTTGTGGAGGGGAGTTAAACAATTTGCAATATTAACAGAACATTGATGATCCAGAGGAAAGCAAAATGTAAGAAAATACCACTTTTATTAGTGGGCCTTGATGCAGATAAAGCATTTGACAAAGTAGACTGGGAGTTTGTGAGCAGGGCAATGGAAACATTTGCTTTCCCTGATACAATTATAAGGCTGATTAGGAGTATATAGGGATCGGAGGTGAAAATTAAAGTGGGTGGGGTCCTCTCTGCTAACTTCTGCTTGAGTAGAGGAACCAGGGCAGGGTTGTCCTCTCTCCCCTTGTTGTTTGCATTATATTTAGAACCACTGGCAAAGAAAATAAGGGACTCAGAAATTCAAGGATATAATTGATATGGTAGTCAGGAAAAGCTGGGTCTATTTGCAGTTGATATTATTTTATACATGACAAAACCAGAAAGGGACATTATAGTTCTGTATAACATTTTAAGACAGTTTCAGATTTCCTTGGGATACAAAATTAATGAAGCTAAAACAAAGGCAATAGCAGTAAATTATGTACCCACACATGAATTGGCCCAACAATATCCATATTTATGGGGGCATGATAAAATTAAGTATTTACGAGTATGGATTAGAAATGACTCTGTTGTGGCAGCTAAGGATATGTGGGAAGAGACTAAACAGAAGATAATACAAAAATTGAGAAACTGGAAGCTTTGTTCTATGGATACTAAGATACAAGCAATTAAAATGATTTTAGTCCCTTTATCTTACACACATGTCAGGCACATTTTTATCATCCAGAGGAGAAGCTGTGGATAGCAATTAAAAAGAGGTGAAGGATTTTATCTGGGAAGAGAAGACAGCAAGGGTCAAGTGGGATTAGCTGATTCTTCCAATAGAACAAGGCAGACTAGGATTACCCAATTTGAGGGGGTATTTTAGAGCAACACAGTTATGACTGTTATACATAGCACAAGCAGAAAACTATAATTCAAAGTGGAAAGGAATGATGATGATCCAGGGAGGAAGCTCAAGAAATAAGGAGAGATTGGGATTGTGTATGCATACTTTTAAGGAGAACAACAAAAATCATACAGCGTATTATAGTCATAAAATATCAGGGACTATTCTAAGAACTAAACCAGCACGAGAATGGATAAAAGAGATACTGCTGATTGGGATGACTGTGGTTAGGGATACAGATAATAGGCAAGAGGGGGCTGGAATTTATTGGAGAAAACTGGCAAAGAAACCAAGCTATTGGGAGAAAATAACTAGAAAGGGAAAGGTAATAGATGGGAAAAGGCCAAGAATTTATTTGGACTGCAGGTTAGAGATTGCCTTCCCTATCAAGGATTGATATCAGAGTATAAGCAAAGAGAAAGAAATAGGGAGGTCCTAAATGAAAGAAGCACTGGTCGAGTTTTTAATAGAATCTAGAACAGAAGCTGCAGGTAAAAAAGGAATAATTAGTAAAGCCTATAAAATATTGCATGATAATTGTAGGAATCAATCAGAGTAGCTTAGAAAGGATTGGGAAGAGATCTTGGATGCACAATTCACAAAGAGACAATGGGGGAATATATGTATATTTCCCAAATATGTTACAAAGTCTAGAAGATTTAGGATCTTTGCCTGGAAGTGTTTACATAGGTATTTTTATACCCAAAGTGGACTCCAAGGAATTTTTCCTCAGGTGGATGACAACTGTTGGAGATGTGACGGCAAGAAAGATGTGGCTGGGAACATATTTTTTGGGAGTGTAATGAGCTGGCAGACTTTAGGGATTCTCTGCAGACCGCTCTTTCGGAGATGCTGAGGGAGCAGGTTAGATTGACTGGGGAGATGATTTTTTTCAGTTATGACACAGAAGCAGAATTGCCTAGACATAATAAATTATGATGGCTGCCAAAAAAGCAATTACTAGAAAATGGAAATCAAAGCCTAGACCAACTTCACTAGAAGTAGTGAATAGAGTAACAGATAAAACAACTGGAATTGGGATCTTTAGAAAAGGGATGGAGCAAATTACTTAGGAAAAAAATGAGAATTGTGGGAACATACATATGCAGAGAAGGAACGGGGTTTAAGAGGCAGGATTTGAAAGAGCCATAAATGCTTAACTGACAGTGCCTGGATAGATTGTAAGTGATGTATAATGTTTGCAGTTATAGTTTCAGTGGTGTCTGTGATGTATAATGTTTGCAACTAAAGTGGCGTCATTTTGTTTACTTTTGATTTATATAAATGCAAGATTGCCTATGTCATATGTGATAATTTAATAAAGATGTTTATTGGAAAAAAGAAAGATTGTTTAACAATTTCTTTTACAAGAGCTTGTGGTTTTTCTGTAGCATCTTTTGCTAAGCTGTGATCATCACTCTCACACACACACAGCAAAGTGGCAGTAACATAGATTACCACTGTCTGCTGTTACTGCTATGATCTCTGCTGTTTCCACATTCAGTGTATGTGGTCAGGGTTTTTGTTTTCACATTCAGTGTATGTGGCCAGGTTTTTTAACAATATTGTAAATGAGAGTGTGGGACCAGTGACTTTTGGCTAATGTCCTAATTAGTAAACTACAGATGCAGTTCATTTTTAATGTTTCTGCAGCTGACTGCTGCAGAAACAGAATGGAACTGTTTTCAGTATGGTGCTGTTTGCCCTTAGTCCATGGTTATGAGATACTCTAGAGTTATTACATTTAGGAAAAGGGTATGCAGTGGGGGCTGTCCCCTGAAAAAAAATGCTTTAATTGTTTTTTCTCTACTAAAATGGGTTTGTGCTTAAGTAGTTAATGAGGATGTAAAAGTGTCATATTTGCATTCAGTGGTTGAGGAGTCATTGTACCATCATATATCAGTTTTGTAGATTTCAATGTCTGCTGCATTATACCTATAAAATGGCATATTCCTTTGAATTCTGAATTACAAATATTATATGCCCATTAAAAAATTATCAGGACTTCCACTGCACCTTTTCCTTCAGTTATCTGAAATATTCAGTTAGCCATATCAATCATATTCCTTCAATGCTGATTGAAGTCTGTGCTTAAGATATGCTACTGTTGAGATAAAGGTATAATTGCCACATATAACTCATGCCCCTAAATTGCAATGGGACTGTGGGATACTGTACAGGTGCTAATGCTTTTACTTTAAAAGACTGCAACAAAAATGTTGCACATGAATGAATTTGCACTGGATAGTAATGCTCAAGTTATAGAGAGGTCAAGAATGCCCCAGTGTCAGTTAAGGCAGTATGTTGGAGGCCTCCAAACAAATCCTTGACAAGCGGTCATCCCCAAGCATCTGTCTCTACATGAAGCAAAAATATGTCTGAGGTCTTTTTCCCTAGGCAATCCCAGAAAGGGCTGTCTGTTTACCATCTGTGTTGGTCAGTAGCATATTTTCAATTCCCTTGCATTTCTTTTTCCAAGACCACTATTTCAGTTGGCTGGTTCCACTGCTAGATACATTACCTATTACCTATTATTATTATTATTATTATTATTTTGCCTTTCACTTCCTTTTCTTCTCTATGGCCTGTAGGTTTGTTCACTGTGAACAAGACCTTCATTGCAAAAAGTGATAGAAGAACAGGTCCATCCTGAAAGATCTCATATAGAAAATGTTCCTGGACTGGGGGTAGGAGACTGTTGCAATTTTCTTAGGCAGTTTCCCGTTTTCCCCCTCCAAAAGCAATTCCTTTGCTATTCTGAAAGCTTTGCATGATATCTTCACATGTTGTTTGTTGAACTACATGCATTTTTATGATTGCTTTTAATTACAAAGGGCATTATTAACAAGGCATCTCAAACTATCTATGGCTAGCCTGGCCTGCCATCCTGCTCTAGAACCCACAAGTTACAAACTATCAACTGACATAGCATTTTGCAGAAGAAATTCACCTGATACTTGTTTACAGTTTGTCATGAACTCATAATGAGTTTAAACCTCTTACCATAATGTCTGTGAACTGCTTTACTGCCTCCACCCAAGGCAGTTTTCTATCCACTTTATCCCTCTGAAAGGGTATTGTAGTATTCGGGCTGGTAATGTGGTTGTTGTACTGTAGGGGCGCTGTGGGGAATTCAGCATGTACTGTTGGTTCTGTATTCTCTGGTAACTTGTTGGTTCTGGTGGATGTATGACTTGCAGAAGTTGTGTGAAGAAGCATGGGTGCGCACCTGGAGGCTCTTAATAAAGAAAGGCCTTACAACTCTATAAACCGTGTGGTCTACTTATTTCCCAGGATATAACATATTGGCGACGAGAAGATGGGATGCCTCCGAGTCCGCTGCGAGTAAACTGGTGGGCTGCAGTTCATGTCGGATGACGAAGAGACGGGGCCTGCTGGAGTGATGTCTGGTTCCATGTTGGGGTCACTGGTTGCATACGACTGTCAGACACAGACCTGGGAGGAGTATTGTGAAGTGTTGGAACATTTTTTTGAGGCAAACCAGATAATGGAAGCGGGTCGGAAGCGAGCCATATTGCTAAGCTCGGTGGGCAGCAAGACGTATAGTCTGATGAGGAACTTATTGAGTCCTGATAAACCGGGGGACAAATCGTTCACAGAGTTGACGAGTTTACTTCAGTCACATTATAACCCGAGCCGAGTGCAATAGTCCAGAGGTTCAAGTTAAATTCAAGGACTAGAATGGCTAATGAAACGGTAATGGAGTATGTCGCAGTGTTGAGGGAACTGGCACAACATTGTGATTATGGGGACAGACTGACCGAAATGCTACGAGATAGGCTCGTATGTGGCATTGCAGATGACCGCATACGCAGACTGTTAGCGGAGCCTGACTTGTCGTTTGAAAAGGCCTTGAAGTTGGCACAGGCCATAGAGACAGCGACTAAAGACATTCGTGATTTACAACAGAAAACCACGGAAGGGGTTGGAAGCAGGAGTGCGACCCCACTGCCAGTGCATAAAGTGGTCATGGAGCATAATTCACAAGGGAAGTCTGGTCAGTATGCTTGTTACAGGTGTGGAGGTGAACATCTGTCACGGAACTGTCGTTTTTTAACTGTAAAATGTCATGCTTGCGGGAAAAAGGGCCATGTAAAGAAAATGTGCCGCTCAATGCCCTCTCGGGACCAGCCGAAAAAGGGGGAGAAAAAAAGCAGTATGATGGAAAGGAAGGGAAACCGAAAAAATAAACGGCAGTATGCACACCACATGCGTGAAGTTACAGATCAACCAACCAGGGAAGCCGAAGAAGTGTTCACAATGTTTAATGTGAAAGAGGCCAGGTGGGAAAGAGTTGATCCCATTAAAACCCAGTTGGACTTAAATGGTAAAATGGTGCAGTTTGAAGTGGATACGGGGTGTAGTGTCACAGTTCTGTCAAAGGCTGAGTATGGGAAGTTATGGCCTAGAGAAGCTCGTAAGCTGCAGGACTGTTCAGTGATTTTGAAAACCTACACGGGTGAAATAGTTCCCACGTTGGGAATGGTGAAAATGAAGGTAAAATATAAAGACCAAGTCAAAGAGTTGCCAGTCATGGTGGTAGCAGGTAAGGGACCAAACCTGCTAGGCCAGGTGTGGTTAAAGGAGCTAAACATGGACTGCCTACAGCTCCATAAGGTAGAACAGCCGGGCCTGACCTTGCAAGAGGTGCTGGAGAATAATGAAGAAGTATTCAAAGAGGAACTGGGGACCTGGAGGGGTCCACCAGCAAAGATACACGTGAAAGAAAACGTAACGCCAAGATTTTACAAACCCCGTCCTGTACCATATGCGATGAAGAAGAAAGTTGAGTTTGAGTTAGAGAGACTCACTAAGCAAGGTATAATTGAACCAGTAAAGTTTGCGGAATGGGCCGCACCGATTGTTCCAGTATTAAAGCCAGATGGTGCTGTATGTATATGTGGTGACTATAAGTTAACAGTGAACCAAGTCTCGAAGCTGGAGCAGTATCCCTTGCCAAAGGTGGAGGATGTGTTTGAAAAGCTGTTGGGAGGTGAAAGGTTTAGTAAACTGGACCTCAGTCAGGCATATCAACAAGTAGTGCTGGAAGAAGGGCCAAAGGCGTATGTTACCCTGAACACACACAAAGGTTTGTTCCAAGTAAATCGTTTACCTTTTGGGGTTTCCTCGAGTCCAGCTATTTTCCAGAGAATAATGGAGGGACAGGTGGCAGGGATTCCAAAGGTAGCTGTGTATTTAGATGATATCCTGTTGACGGGAAGGAACATTCGAGAGCATCTGGAGACGCTGAATGAGGTGCTGAGTCGACTGCGGGAGGCAGGTCTACGGGTGAAACGGAGTAAATGTGCTTTCATGGCAACGGAAGCAGAATTCCTGGGCTACAAGGTGGATGCATCAGGCCTACACCCCCTGCCAAATAAAGTGGAAGCCATTCAACAGGCACCAGCACCCACAAATGTTACAGAACTGAAAGCCTATTTAGGCTTACTCAACTATTATAACAGGTTCCTGCCAAATCTGTCAACACTGTTAGCTCCTTTACATAAGTTATTAAGGAAGGAAGCTCAGTGGTCGTGGCAAGAGGAACAGGACAGAGCGTTTGAACAGTCAAAGGAACTAATGCAATCTTCAGAGGTTTTGGTGCACTACGATAGTCACAAGGACTTAATTTTGTCATGTGATGCCTCACCCTATGGATTAGGGGCTGTGTTGGCACACCGGATGCCAGATGGACAAGAGAGACCCATTGGGTTCATGTCACGAACTTTGACACCAGCGGAGTCAAACTATTCCCAGTTAGATAAAGAGGGTTTGGCTGTGATGTTTGGAATCAAGCGATTTCACAAATACCTCTATGGGAGGAAGTTTACTATTTGCACTGATCATAAGCCTTTGTTGTCATTATTCAACGAGATGAAAGCAGTGCCGCAGATGGTCTCTCCCTGCATTCAGAGATGGGCTGTAACGTTGAGAGCTTATGAATACGAGATTGTTTATAAGCCTGGGAAACACCATAGTAATGCAGACGCACTAAGTCGTTTGCCAATGCCAGGGCCTATCCAGGAAGAGGAAGCGGAGGACCGAGTTTTGATGATGGAAGACATCACGTTGGTGTCTGCTAAGGAACTGAGAGTTTGGACACACAAAGACCCGGTGCTTGCTAGAGTGTTTCAGTGGGTCCAGCAAGGCTGGCCAGTCCAACAAATGGATCCAGTTTTTCGACCTTATGAGGTGAGAAAAACAGAGCTGAGTGTGCAAGATGGATGCGTATTGTGGGGGGCACGAGTGATAATTCCGTTCCCAGGAAGACGGGCACTTTTACAGCAGTTGCACCAAGGTAATGTGGGCATTACCCGAATGAAAGCTTTAGCCCGAAGTTATTTTTGGTGGCCTAAGTTGGACCACGAGATTGAAGTCGTTGTGAATGAGTGTAAAACATGTCAACAACATCGCAACTTGCCGGTGGCGGCGCCACTACATCCATGGGAGTGGCCGAGTAGGCCTTGGCAGAGACTTCATATAGATTATGCAGGACCATTCATGGGGGCCATGTTTTTGATAATCATGGATGCTCATTCGAAATGGATGGATGCCTATCAAGTCAAGACACCCACTTCTCTCGTTACCATTGAATGCTTGAGGAGGAGTTTCAGTAGCCAAGGACTGCCTGAGACTATTGTATCCGATAATGCTTCATGTTTCACGAGTGAAGAGTTCAAGGGTTTTCTGAGAAAAAATGGCATCGTACACATCACCTCAGCACCCTACCATGCAGCTACAAATGGTTGTGCTGAAAGGGCGGTGCAGACTTTTAAAGCCATGATGAAAAAGTCTGGAGAAGGAAGTATGGCAGCAAAACTGTCAAGGGTGTTATTCAACTACCGTATTACACCACAATCTACCACGGGTTTGTCACCTGCCGAGATGTTGCAAGGACGTAGATTGAGATCCACGTTGGATCTAGTGTATCCAAATGTCCGAGCTAAGGTGGAGGGGACCCAGTGGAGGCAAAAAGAATGTCATGATAGACAACGGAGAGAGCGAAGTTTTCTGGAGGGAGATGCAGTGATGACGCGAAATTTCAGTTATGGACCTAAGTGGATTCCAGGGTTCATTGTCAAGAGCACAGGTCCATTATCGTACCAGGTGAGGTTGAATGGAGATTTCTTGGTAAGGAGACATGTAGACCAGATTCTGCGGAGCGAACAGAAGAAGGACGCCATGGAACTGCTGGCCTCGGAACTACCGTTAAGTTCGGAACCAGGGCTCGCAGTGGCAGGAGGATCGCAAATTGAGGGAGACCGCCAGAACGTGGAAGGAGAGGTTTCTGAAGATCCAACCGTGCCAGGGAAGGACACACCGATACCTGAAGTGGTAACAGTGACACCGGAGTCACCTAAGGTGGTACCACTGCGCCGTTCTAAGCGTGTGCTGGTTAAACCTAGTTACTTGAAGGACTATCAATGTTAATAAAAGTGCATGTATAGATTACCAGCCTAAAAAAAAAAAATAAAAAAAATAGTAGATGGTATGGTAACCAGTTAATAACTAGCTTACAAGTAAGTGATTAAATGCATTATGGAACTTGTTCCCTAGTTTTGCTTATGTAGGACAGTATGTCTTAGCTTAAAAGGGGAGGAATGTAGTATTCGGGCTGGTAATGTGGTTGTTGTACTGTAGGGGCGCTGTGGGGAATTCAGCATGTACTGTTGGTTCTGTATTCTCTGGTAACTTGTTGGTTCTGGTGGATGTATGACTTGCAGAAGTTGTGTGAAGAAGCATGGGTGCGCACCTGGAGGCTCTTAATAAAGAAAGGCCTTACAACTCTATAAACCGTGTGGTCTACTTATTTCCCAGGATATAACAGGTATCAACTGCTCTGGTGGCATTATGACCATCAGTACTATCATACTATCTTTCTCTGTATCCTTTCTTGTCAGTTGGTATATATTTACTGTTATCTCATGTTAGTGCCTTTGAAATGATGGCTCTATTTTTGCCTACCTTAAGTATCTTCAACCTGTTTGGGTACATTATCTACCATTTCAAGGCAGCAGCATAGTGCACAGGATTAAGGTCCTGATTATGACCACAATAACTTCAGATCAACTAATGACACAGGTGTAGGAAGGAGACAGCCACACACAAAGGGAGGAGTGAGCAGCCAGTACTTGCTTACTCATCCAAGGGGTACGGAGAATGCAAAAAACTCCTACACTGGTGGCAGAACCCCCAAACAAAAGCCATCTTCAAGTTTCTGCAAGAGTGAAGTCAATTCTTTGGTAGTTGTAAGATGTCCACTTAAAACGTGGAAAGTTGACCACTTATTTTATATATATAAAATCATATATTTATTTAGATGCTGTTTTAAATAAATACTTTCTTGTCTCTAATGCTAAGTGCTGGTTTGTTGTGTTTCATTTTTACATGTCACTGTCTGTGAACATGCTGAGATGTGTGTTCTCCATGGAAAGTCTTATAGAGTTTATATATATATATATATATATATATATATATATATATATATATACGGATGTATGTGTGTGTATGTACACATACACATACACACATATTTAGACATACCTAGATATAATTCTAGGTAGACATATAGAGATATAAATAGCTATAGATATAGATGATAGATAGCTAATGCAGCCTGGAGCCTACTAATTACCACATATAAAATCTGAGTTTCATTCATTGTAGCATTTCCTAGGACAGGTCTGATCAACTCTTTTTTTACAATGCTATAAAATATGATGTACTTACAGATTAAAATAAAAAAGCTTTACTGTATTACAAATATTCACTTGTAATGTGTGATAATATTCTGTTATAGCATTAATTTATAACATGTTTCATTTCTTGCTAACACAGAAAATATTTAGGTCTTTACAGTCTCTAAACATACTTTCCTGTTATGTTTTTAGTATTTATCTATTGCTGGAACCATTATTGGTCTCAGTACCTCATTGGAATCCTTATTTCATGCCCTTGCGAAGTAACTCTTCTAGGTTTTAGACATGATGGCCTTGCCTTTCATAACAAGTCAGTACTGAAAACCTGAACCAAACTGGAAACTAAAGGGTGATTAGCGTACCAAAACAGACTTTATTCAATGCTTTGATCCTACGACTACTTCAGAATACAAAGAATCACAAACAATTTGTTTAAATAGATAATATCAACCAATCAAAACCTAAAATCAATCAATTATGTTAATTACTTAAAAAGAGAAACACATTTTTAAAAAACAAAACATTATTGTTTATCTGTATATAATCTAAGATTTAAAAAAAAAACATTTAATATTAACAACATCATTCAGTCCTGGATTCTTGTCTGAATTTAGTTTTATTTGCCATAAGGCTTCTGTTTGTTCCAAATGATTCTTAAAATCCCTAACTCTCAAATCTGCCAGACCCTCTTCTAGGACTGAAAAAAAGAAACTTCTTGTAACTCTGACACAGCTGTGTGTGCTTAAAAAATGCATTTTTATCTTCCTTCCTTTTGATACTATATAAATGTTCCCTAACCCTTACATTTAAAGTTTGTGTCTTCATGCTTATATAAAATGCCATACAGCCATTACATACACCTATATAAACTACCCCTCTAGTCTTACAATAAAAATGTCCTGGAACCTTGTTAGTGTAAGATAAATGACTTAAATACACATAGGGTCCTTCTAAAATGAATCTATAAATATTACAACTTCCATACCTGTACATACCATTAGGTTTGTTGGTGCTAAGATTCTCTGGTTTATATGTAATACTGTCTTTCTGTAGTAGTGATTTAAAATTGTAGTTCCTATATACAAACTTTGTATAAGTCATAATTACCTTCCAGTATTTTCCAATTGTTCTGTATGATCCCCCGTATAGACCCACTATCCAAGGTTATATCTAGACTACAGAACATCCCTGTTGTTTCCCCTAAATTTTTTTTTTAAGTTGATTAGAACACTGAAAAGGAACCTACAAAATGAGGGGATAATTGGTGTCTCTTTTACTAAGCAACAGTTCTGCTTGTTCCCTTAAAAGCTTCTCATCCTACCTTCTGTCCTTAAATAACATTATTATAAACTCATATTCTTCCCTGAGTTGACTTTCCTTGCTTGTCATACAACTAGCCCTTATCAATTGCCCCTTAGGTATACTATTCTTAATATAATGGGGTTGTTGGTTACTGTAACTTAAGTAGTTGTTAGTAAAGGTCTTTATTCTATGGATACTACTCACAAACTTGTCCATAAGGGTGTTCCACTCCAGATATACATCCAAAAAATTAACCTTCATTCCAACATCCCTGATCAAACTTTAAGAAACCAGAACAATGATTTGAACCATTGAAGAACAACTTGACTTTTGTCTGATCACCTACCATGATGAAAAACAAATCATCAACAAATCATTTATAATAAAAACATGAAACTGGTTCATAAGTGGTTCTAATACTATGTGTTCCCACCATCCCGTAACTGCATTAGCAAAACAGAAGGCCACCCGTGACCCCACGGCAACCCCTCTAACCTGCCTGTAAATTTCTTTTATTGAATAAAAAATAGTTATTTAACAAAATATCTATCATTTCACAAAAAAAATTACTTTTAGTGTTCGAAAAGTTGGAATGTTTACCCAAAAAAAATCCCTCACATACTCAATCCCAATGTTGTGAGGAATGGATGTAAACAGGGAAACAACATCAATGGTATGCTTGTTGGGGTCAAAGTCAAACCCATTAATAAAATCTCAAATTTTATTCAAAAGGTCTCATGAATCCCTCAAATAGGAACTCAACTTTTTAACCAAGAGATTTAAGACAGAATCAACTACCAACGAAATTCCATCAGTACTGTAGTTCGGTGTAGAAACAATTGGTCGAAATGGGAGATTTAGTTCACACTTGTGAACTTTTGGAATTTCAAAAAGGGTCCCTATCTTGGGTTTTCTATATTACAAAAATTGTAGGTTGCTTGATCTAAATTACCATCCATTAAATTTTCAAACAAAAAGGAATACACAGTTGTAAAACATTCTGTACTTCAAATACATCAACTAACTTGTATTCCTCATTGTTACTAAGCATGACCTCCATTCTCTCTCCATAACTTGTTTGATCCATCAAAACCATGGTACTCCTTTGTCACCCTTTATCACTCTAATATGTTTGTTATCCACAAGTTCCTTCAAAGCTTTCTTTTCATCACCAGTTAAATTACTATAATATTTTCTATTTTTGTTATTCCTTTCCAACAGCCCCCAAATTTCATTTTCACAGATACTTTCAAACACCTTGACAGTATGAACTAATGAACGATTATAACATGAAGGCTTAACAAACTTCGTCTTAGGCATTTTTACATCTTTTAATATATAATTTAAATTCAACATTCTAGTATACTTCTTAAAATCTAGTAGAGTGTTCGTGATGTCAGCTTTCTTTGTTGGGAAGAAATTCAATCCCAACTTTAACACCCTTTCATGAATAGGTTTTAACACAAAACTGGACAAATTAATTACATTGTCGTTCCCTATCCAGTACCTTTTTAATTGTCGGTCGATGAATTCGACATGGTTTTCCTTTCATCCTGGTCGTTCTCAATCTTTGCTTCTTGCTCTCCTTCTCTGAAGTTAAAAAACTTGCAGTTGAGCCCACATATCAATGGAGGTTGTTGTTTGCAAAGTTTTTGACTGTTCAATTAATTCATATGGCGTTTCATCTCTATTGTCATATATTAAAGTATCAATTGCGTCATTCCATTGATTTCCATTCGATGTATTAGTAACTTCCATTTGCAGTTTACGTTCTGCAATCTTAAAGTGAAAAGCTCCTGTTTTGTTACACTATTTATTGTATTTTGTACTTTTCTTAGCTGCAGCATTAAACATAATACATGTGGTGTCATTTTAATAAGCTGCCACATCTCCATTTAGTTATTTTTACATTTGATAACTAAGTCCTCATGTCATTCTACTTCATCCAATACTTGAGAATATTCAGAGCATTCCCCAAATTTGTTACGAAAGTCTGTTTGCAACTGCTGATCCACTTTTAAAATTTCGTCTCTCAAGTTAGCCATAATTTTGAGGTTGTTATCAACTAACAACTTCAGGAAGTTAATGCCTGCAGTGTTAAAAACTCTTTCAAGGTAATAAAAACAGTGCCATTAATATCAACTCCATTAAGGCATTTAAAAAATCTTAGCCTCTTAGGGACTATTCCCATTTCAATACATTGCTGAAAGTACTCATTCTCCAAGTCCAAACTCTTGTATTTTTAAGCAACTTACACAGCTCTGCACAGTTTCCTTTGTAAGTAGTTAATTCTGAAGTATTTACAGGTCTCTCCAATGTAGAAAATGGATCTGAACAACTGTTTAGTACAGAGGCAAAGTCAGAATAGGTTTTAATTGATTTGCTATATACTCCATGGTTGTTACCTTGTTTATCAGTATGGTTCATATTATATTTCACTAGCATCTCAGTATCTTCTTCTGAGCTGAGACATTCTGGGTTTTCATTACCAGATTCTTGAACCAAAAGATGTAAAGTTCTTTGAACATCACCCATGGTCTTTAACAGCAACGGCATTAGTCCATGTTCTGAGCTCCCTGGTGAGGGATACACACTGACATCCAATAAATGCTCTCCTTTGGTTTCAGGCATGGTAAAATGGAAAATAATGCCAACAAAAAGCACAAAGTCCATTCAAAAACTAGTCTCAACTAAAAATCAATATAACCAAAAACTGGAACCAAACTTAAAACCAAAGGGTGATTAGCGTACCAAAAAAATACTTTATTCAATGCTTTCGTCCTAAGACTTCTTCAGAATACAAAGAATCACAAACAGTTTGTTTAAATAGATATCATCAACCAATTAAAACCTAAAATCAATTATGTTAATTACTTAAAAAGTGAAGCACATTTTTAAAAAACAAAACATTATTGTTTATTTGTATATAATCTATGATTTTTTTAAAAAACATTTAATATTAACATAATTCAGTCCTGAATTCTTATCTGAATTTAGTTTTATTTACCATTTCGTTGGTAGTTGATTCTGTCTTAAATCCTTTGGTTAAAAAGTTGAGTTGCTATTTGAGGGATTCATAGGACTTTATGGACAAAATTAGAGATTTTATTAATCGGTTTGACTTTGACCCCAACAAGCATATCATGTTTACCGTTGATGTTGTTTCCCTGTTTACATCCATTCCTCATGACATTGGGAATGAATATGTGAGGGATTCTTTGGGTAAACATTCCAACTTTTCGAACACTGAAAGTAATATTTACTGCGAAATGATAGATATTTTGTTAAATAATAACTATTTTTTATTCAATAAAAAATTTTACAGGCAGATAAAAGGGGTCGTCATTGGGTCACCGGTGGCCTCCTCTTTTGCTAATGCAGTTATGAGATGGTGGGAACACATAGTATTAAAACCACTTATGAACCAGTTTCATGTTTTTTATTATAAAAGATTTTTTGATGATTTGTTTCTCATCATGGTAGGTGATCAGACAAAAGTCAAGTTGTTCTTGAATGGTTTAAATCATTGTTCCGGTTTCTTAAAGTTTGTGATTGGGGATGACGGAATTAAGGTTCATTTTTTGGATGTATGTCTGGAGTGGAACACCCTTATGGACAAGTTTGTGAGTAGTATCCATACAAAAAAAAACTTTACTAACAGCTATTCGCATTACAGTAGCCAACATTCTCATTTTATTAAGAACAATATACCTAAGGGGCAACTGATAAGGGCTAGTTGTATGACAAGTGAGGAAAGTTAACTCAGGGAAGAATTTGAGTTTATAATATTATTGAAGAACAGGGGGTATGATGAGAAGTTTTTAAGAGAACAAGCGGAACTGGTGCTTAGTAAAAGAGACACTAATTATCCCCCCATTTTGAAGGTTCCTTTTCAGTGTTCTAATCAGTGTAATAAAAAGAATTTGGGAGAAGCAACAGGGATGTTCTGTAGTCTATATATGACCCTGAATAGTGGGTCTATACAGGAGATCATACAGAACAACTGGAAAATACTGGAAGGTGATCATGACTTATACAAGGTTGTAGGATCTCACCCACAATTTGTATATAGGAAAAACTACAATTTGAAATCACTACTACAGAAAGACAGTATTAGATATAAGGCAGACAATCTTAGCACCAACAAACCTAATGGCATGTACAGGTGTGGAAGTTGTAATATTTATAGGTTGATACTAGGCTATCTGCCCTAGGGCATTTATAAGCCTAGCCAGAATGTGTTTGGCTTTCGCCACCCATTTTAAATTTATTTTGCTATGCCCTTTTTCGAGGTTAGTATACTGTGCCTCTGTCTAACAGTGACACAGAAGTAATACCCGGGGTAAACCTATGATCTCCCATCCACTCATCAAGATTCCTCTTGAAGAGAGTCAATGAGGGACTCTGCCTAACCTGGACTGGGATTTTATTCCAGAGTGAAGGGAGCCTCTGGGTTATGAATCTGTCCCTCCAGCATGCCATATTTATTTCAGTGCTGAGGTTCAAGTCTCTCGAGCGCGTAGCTCGATGGGATTTGGATTTTCTGAGGTGCAGCATGTCCATTAATTCCGGGTTGGACATGGCTTTATACGTCAGGCACAGACCGCCTCTGAACAGGCGGTATGCCACTGAGTAGAGCTGGAGTTTCTTTAACCGGGCAGCATATGGCATCTGTTTGAGCCCTTTGATCCTCTTGGTGAGGTACTTTTGGGGTCTTTCCAGTTGCTGCAGGTGTCTGGTAAGGTACATCCCAAAAGGGGCATTGTACTCAATTATGGGCCTGATGAGGGATGAGTAAAGAGACACGATGACCTCCCCTAATCTAGATGTGAATCCCTTCATGATTAGGTGGGCTATATAAAATGTTTTTCTAACCACTTTGGCCACGTGGTTGTCAAATGAGAGATTGCTATCAACTTGGGTCCCCAGGTCCCTAATTACTTCTTCTGTACTTAATGGATTACCACCTATGTGGTAATTTGTGGGCACTTTGTTTTTGCCAAAGGGGATGACTATACACTTTTTGGCATTTAGCTTGAGGCCATGGCTCTGGCACCAGTTGTCTGATTCTATGAGGCCCTTTTGGAGGATGCTTGTGTCGGCTGGAGAGTCGATTATGGCGCCCAATTTGCAGTCATCTGCGAACTTGGTCAGCCACAGTCCTTCCGTGTTGGCCTGTACCTCCGAGAAATATATACCAAACAAGAGAGGTTCCAGGACTGAGCCTTGTGGGACACCACTTGTAACTGGTTTGGAGTCTGACATGGCTCCAGCAATTCTAACCATGTGGGTTCTGTCCTTGAGCCAGTTTGCAATCCATCTAGTGACATAGGGGTTTATATTTAAGCTGGTGAGCTTATCTATAATGCCCGAGTGGGGTATTGTATCGAAGGCTTTTGCGAGGTCCAGGTAGGCTGTGTGGACCACCTTCCCCTCGTCAATGGCCTTGGTGACTGTTTCAAAGAAATCAATCAGATTTAAGAGGCAGGATCTGCCCTTAACAAAGCCAAACTGGGTAGGATTCAGTGTATGTAGGTCCCCAATATCTTTATTTATGAGGTCCATGATGATCCTTTCCATAGCTTTGCAGACCAAGCTAGTCAGGCTTATGGGGCGATAGTTTCCAGGATCTGTTGAGGCACCACCTTTATGGTGAGGGACCACTGTTGCTGTACGCCACTCTTTGGGCACATATCCTGTAGTAAGGCTGAGATTGAACAGTAGTTTTATGTTTGGGTTTAGCTCTTCTTGGAGTTCATGTAGGACGAGCCGGGACACCATCTGGTCCCATTGATGCTGTGTTTTTGCTTTGGAGAGGCGGCTCTTACCTGAGCATCTGAGATGTCAGGGCGGCAGCACTCTGCTGGGATAGATATTTGCCCTTTTGGTGGGGGGGGGAGTTTGCGCTGAACCTGTCAGCTAGGATGTTGGCAATGTCTGTGGGTTCGGTGTATTTTTTGTCAATTTGGACTAATTCTGAGCATATCTGGGAATTACCACCCAGGTTCATAACATAACTAAAGAAAGCCTTGTGATTATCCTTAGTGTCCTGTGCAATTTTTCTCTCGAAGCTGGCCTTAGACAATTTTATGAGTGCCCATAGTTTTTTGCTAATACTGACCAGTGATGCCTTCCCTTTTTGGGATTTTGCTCTATCATTTAGTAGCTTCCTCCTTCTATTGTATAGTTTGTTTATGGCTGGGGTCCACCAGACAGGACATCTGCCTTTGGAGGATTGGGTCTTGGTTTTATTTGGGATCGCATGATCCATGCATTCTTGAAGGTGTTCATAGAATGCGTTTATAAAGGATTCTGCAGTCTGGGCCGTATTTTCCACAGGCCCGGGGGCTTTGAAGGATTCCACCTCGGTTTTGAGGAGTGTGAAATTTGCTTTAGAGAAGTTTTTCACTGTGGTTTTCTGGGCAGGGGGTGGGGTCGGGATGTGAATATCCAGTGAGATTAGTTTATGGTCTGATCTTACCAGTGAGGGATACACTTCTGGTCTGGAGCATAGAGTCCTCATGTTGGTGATGATCAGGTCCAGTATGTTTTCCCCTCTTGTGGGAGTGGTAATAAGTTGTTCCATAGCATCTGAGTTTATAAATTCTAGGAACCTTTGGGCTAGGGTGTTGGAGCTAGAGTAATGCTCCCAGTCTATGTTTGGGTAGTTGAAGTCGCCCAATATAATGGTGTTTGGAGAGACCTTCATATTTTCCAGTGTTCTCAGGAAGGCCAAGTGGGGTTCCTGGGTTTGGGAGGGTGGTCTGTAGTAGGCTATAAACTGGAAGGCAGTTTTACCCACTGTTAGTTACACATGGATAGTCTCTGATGCTTCGTGCTTTGCCACCAACCTGGAGGTGTGGGTATCTTTGATGAATATCGATACTCCCCCTCCTTTTGTGGTTCGGTCCAAGTTTTGGGGCCGAAAAGCATGGTATGAGGTATAACCTGGTAGTGCTGGGGTGCTCTCGGGAGCCCTGAACCAGGTTTCTGTTACTGCACAGATATCGATGTTCTCCATGCTAAGGAAAGTTTCGAGTGCATGCATCTTGAGGTTTAGACTTCTGGCGCTGAGTAGCATTACTCTTAGTTTCTTATCCCTTGTGATACCTATGGAGGTGGGTTTGTCTTTGAGCCTTGCCTAAAAAAGGCACTACGGTGGTAGCAAGAGCCTTTGCCAATATCCGAAAGCCCAGGGGTGACAGGTGCAAGCCGTCCCTAGCGAAGCATTGTGGCTTGTCGAGCATATCATCCCAAGCTGACAGGCATTGGATCCCCTTTGAATGACACCAGTACTTAAGCCAATTGTTGAAATTGATCATCTTGTCTTCATATTGTGGCATCATTCTTGGTGAGGGTAAGATGCTACTCAAGGTCAGGGTCATACCGGCCTGGGCTACATGCTCAGAGAGCTCCTTTATGTCTCTTTTCATGTAGTCCAGGGAGGTACGTCTCAGGTCATTCACACCAGCATGGACAATGACTGAGTCATATTTGTACTTGCCTTGGAGTGACCTGAGTGCTCGTGTTATGTGGCGGATCCTAGCACCCGACAGGCTGCTCACCGTGACCCTCTCCTTGTTTAGCCTGGTGAGCGGGACGTCAGTGTGCCTGACGATAGAGTCACCTATTACAAGTGTATCAGGTGTGTTGTTTAGTCTTAAGGGCTGTGACTGTTCGGCACACTGGCTTTGTGAGATATGTGTTGCACGTGTTTTGTTTTGGGGTAGCGGTTGCTTGGGTGTCTGCTTTGGAGTTCTCTGCTGCTTAGGCAGATCTTTATTTAGAGCCTCCGAGTATGTTTTTGTGTGATTATGTGTTTGGTTTGCTGTCGTGGTAGGTCTATGTGAGACTGGAATTGTAGTGAGTGTGGTTTCCTTCTCCTCCTGACTGGTTATGCCAGTACTGAGTTGAGAGAGCTTAGCCTCCAGTTTGGCTATATGGTTGCATCTCTCACATGTGTTGGAATTTGTTGGGAGGAGGAGAGGGTTGTCTGTGTACATGAGGCAGTTGTAACACTGCCTCAAGATTCCCAGATTCACCAGCTGGACTGGAGAGGAGATTGACAACTGACCTTTGGACATGCTAGAATAATATTGGGAATTCCTTTATAATTGAAAACAAGGGCCAGTGGGGAGTGAGGATGTAGTGCTTTTAATTTTTAGTGCTGACTTATATAATTGCTTTAGTGAGCAAGTGCCAGGTAACTTAAGTGCAATGTGTTACAGGTAACTTAAATGCAAAAAACAACAAACAGTAACTTTCTTTCAAGTGAAACAAGGAAATAAGTACAGTAAGCAATGCAGATATCACTAGTGATCCACAGAAGCACTGAGAAGCCGCGTATTAGGTGGAATTAGCGTTCCAGGGAAATAACAAGCAAACAAACAACAAGCATATAAACAAAGCTAGATTCAGCAGGCCTGAATCTAGTCTATGCTACAGCAAACAAGGTGTACCAATTTCAGTAAGATACAGTTCAAATATTCAGGCAGTATAAACCTTTAACCAGAAATTCCCAGCTCAGAAGGGCAGAGTCCAGCCTCTTCTCCCACAAGAGTGCAGACCACAAACCTTCTTAATGTAAAATAACTGGCCTGAAGCCCAAGTGCTTAAACCAGAACTAATACACTTTAAGAATAACAGACACTGGGCTGTCAATCAGCAGTTCCCAACTTAGGATGAAAGCTACCTTATAGATTCATTTAATAAGGACCATATATGTATTTAAGTCATTTATCTTACACTATCAAGGTCCCGGGACATTTTTGTTGTAAGAGTAGAGGGGTGATCTATATAGGTGTATGTACTGGCTGTACAGCATTTTATATAGGAATGATGACACAAGCTTTAAATATAAGGGTTAAGGAACATTATATAGTATCAGAAGGAAGGACAATAAAATGCATTTTGTAAGTACACACAACAGTGTCAGAGTTACAAGAAGTTTCTTTTTTAAGTCCTAGAACAAGGTCTGGCAGATTTGAGGATTAGGGATTTTAAGAATTATTTTGAACAAAGAGAAACCTTATGGCAAATAAAACTAAATTCAGACAAGAATCCAGGACTGAGTGATGTTGTTAATATTAAATGTTTTTTCAGAAATCGTAGATTATATACAAATAAACAATAATGTTTTGTTTTTTAAAAATGTTTCACATTTTATGTAATTAACATAATTGATTGATATTAAGTTTTAATTGGTTGATATTATCTTCTTCTTCTTCTTCTTTCGGCTTTTCCCAGTTAGGGGTCGCCACAGCGGATCACCTGTCCGCTCATGATTGGCAGTGGAGTTTTACAGTGTCGAGTTGCCAGCCCGGCGCTCAACCTTCCACAGAAGGCACACACATGCACACACTCACACCTAGGGCCAATTTAGAGTGTCCAATCCACCTGCAGCATGTCTTTGGGATGTGGGAGGAAACCCACGCGACCACAGGGAGGACATGCAGACTCCGCACAGAAAGCACCCCAGCCGAGGATCGAACCAGAGAACCTCTTGCTGTGAGGCGGCAATGCTAACCACTGCACCACCGTGGCCACCCAATTGGTTGATATTATCTATTTAAACAAATTGCTGTGATTCTTTGTATTCTGAAGTCTTAGGACGGAAGTGTTTAATAAAGTCATTTTTTGGTACACTAATCACTCTTTGGTTTTCAGTTTGGTTCCAGTTTTTGGTTGTATTGATTTTTAGTTATGACTGGTTTTGAATGGACTTTGTGCTTTTTACAAGTCAGTACTGGTTGATGTGCCTCTTTCAGATACACTGTGAGTTTTCTGCCATCATTACTCTAAAGCCACAGACTCAGAGCCTCTCACTTCTTCAAACTACTCTGGATGAGGCTATTGTTCCTCCATTTCTAATAATTGTTTTCTTGGTTTGGACATCTCAGAAACAGCCTAACTGTGTATCCTTTTTCCTCCTTACTACAACTCCATCATTGGTTTAGATTACATGCAATATTGGTTCTATAGATTTGGAAGTAGTTACATCTATTATCTCCCTGTCTCTTTTCCCCATCTACTTTGAGACAAACTGTCTGCCCTGGGCTCAAGTCTGACAATGAATGAAATGAATGTCTCTTATCATAAAAATTGTTTACATTTCAATATCTAAGGCAACAAAAAGTTGAAAATATGATAACTATAATCAGGAATTATAAGAATGTTAGGATAGAAGTGGACCCAGGAAAAATTATGAATGTAATGGTGAATCATTAAAGTACACTATACAAGTAAGATAATTACAACTTCATTGGTTAACAAAAGTAGAAAGATGGACATTAACATCAAAAATAAAGGAAAGTAAAATTTACAAAGCAATGAGAAACCAGAATACAGGGGGGAAACCCCTGGTACTTATGGAATTCCAAAAGAAGTATGGAAAAAGTAGGAATGGGAAATAATAAAAAGATGGCCAGTGATTTTAACAATATGTGCCTTTAATGAGGAAATAAACAGCAGTGTTAGTTATATGAAAGGAGGGGAACAATTTCCTTGATCCAGAGTCATACAGATCTATTTTAATTCTGAATCATAATTATAAATTGTTTATGACAAATCTGGCAAAAAGAATGGCAAATATATTGTCAAAAATAACAGCTCTGGATCACTGTGAATTTAAAGAATGTATGCAAACACTGACAATATTAATGATTCTAATGGATGCATTGGATAATAATAATATATTAATATTAATAGATCTGGATGCTGTAAAAGCATTTGTCAAAGTGAGCTGGGAATTTATGAAGCGATCCCTTGAGGCAACTGGGTTTTGACAAACATGGACAGCATTCATATTTAATATCTACAGAGAAACTCAAGCTGGGCTGAATTGTGGTGGAGAGCTGTCTAAAGTGTTTGCCTTACGAGAACAAGGCAATGTTGTCCACTTTCACCATTACTCTTTGCTTTATATTTAGATTCATTAGTCAGGGACATAAGACTGTCAAACATAACTGGATATTAATAGAGAATTTCTAATGAGAAAATAGCTCTTTTTTGTGAATTATATAATATTTTGTGTTACCAGTCAAGAACATGATATAAAATTGGTACAATTATTCCCCTTTATGTAGAGTCATAACAGTATGAGATACTTGGGGATATGGCTGATATGGGATGTTGAGCAAGCAGCTAAAAGAAAGTGGAAAAATTACTCAAAAGATTCTAAGTAATATAATACTATGGATATTGCTATTTATAGACTATGAAAAGAAGATACAAGCAATTAAGATGCTTTGGGCCCACTGGTTCTATATGTATGTTTGACTTGTATTTATCAACCTAGAGACAACATATGAAATAGGTTCATAGGTGTTTACTAGGCTAACACCCACAAGGGCCTTTTTAAGCCTAGCCATGCATCCCAAATCTCTGACAAGTTTTAATATCTTTGATAAGTGTAAGCATGGGCCTGGGAGGTGAACCATTTACAGGCTACCTGTGTCCATTAGAGACATAGGTGCCAAACCACAGATTAATTTCTGGCTTCCCATCCACTTGTCCAAGTTGCACTTGAATTGGGTTAGTGAGGAACTCTGCTTCACAAGGATGGGGAGCCTGTTCCAGAGACAGGGTATCCCATGGGATACATACCTGTCTATCCAGCAGGTCCTATTTATATCACATGCAAGGTTTACGTCTTTAGAACAGGTAATTTTGGTGCTATTTATTTTGTGGATATGGAGGAGATCCATCAGAGTGGGGTCTGACAATGCCCTGTATGGCAGGCATAGATTTCTCCTCAAAAGCCTGTAGAAGACAGAATACAGGGATAGAGCCTTGAGGCATTCTGCATAGGCCATTTTACTTACATCCTGTATTCTTTTAGTGAGAAACCTCTGTGGAAGTTCCAGTAGTTGCATATGCCTGTATAGGCACATACCAAAGGAGGCACTGTACTCAATGATAGGTCTGATGAATGCCGTATACAGTGGAACAATGACTTCCTTGGATTTAGATGCCATACCTTTGTTTATAAGTTGGGCAACATAGAATGATTTCCTCACCACTCTAGACACGTGATGATCAAAGGCTAGATTACTACCTATGTGTGTCCCTAAGTCCCTGACTACTTGGTGATCTCTAAGGGGTGTGTTGTCAATATGATAGTTACCAGTGATGGATAACTTCCCAAAGGATACTATTATGTATTTCTTGGCATTTAGTTTTCATCCATGGCTCTGACACCAGTTGATTGTCTGTATCAGCCCCTCCTGGAGAACATTTGTGTCAGTATGAGATTCAATGATAGCTCCTAATTTGCAATTATCTGCAAATTTAGTCAGCCAGAGACCAGTGACATTGGCCATGACTACTGAGAAGTAATATGAAAAAGGAAATTAAGGAGTTCCTTCAGGATAGCAAAAAGAATAAAGTACAAAGGGAAAATAATACTGATTAGGGAATAGGAAGGTTTGGGGCTTCTAGATTTGGGGACATACTATAAGGCCATACAACTTAGATTAATATATTTGATTCAAGACATGGGACTATTTGCCCAAATGGAAACATATTATAGGCATGAGTTTACAACAGAATTATATGTGGGCATTTGGGCAGATCTAGGAAATGAATATAAAGAGCATTATGTACAACATCGGGCCCTTGTCAATTTCCTGAAAAGAAATATACTGAAAGTCCTAATACTGAATGTCATCATCATCATCATCATCTTTCGGCTTTTCCCGTTAGGGGTCGCCACAGCGGATCATCTCTTTCCATTTCTTCCTATCCTCTGCATCTTGCTCTGTCACACCAACCGCCTGCATGTCCTCTCTCACCACATCCATAAACCTTATCTTAGGCCTTCCTCTTTTCCTCTTACCTGGCAGCTCCATCCTTAGCAACTTTTTCCCAATATACCCATTATCCCTCCTCAGCACATGTCCAAACCAACGCAATTTCGTCTCTCTTGCTCTGTCTCCAAACTGTCCAACATGAGCTGACCCTCTAATATACTGATTCCTAATCCTATCCATCCTAGTCACACCGAGTGCAAATCTTAACATCTTTAACTCTGCCACATCCAGCTCTGACTCCTGCCTTTTTGTCAGTGCCACTGTCTCCAACCCATACAACAAAGCTGGTCTCACTACCCTCTTGTAGACCTTCCCTTTCATTCTTACTGGTACCCGTCTGTCACAAATCACTCCTGACACTCTTCTCCACCCATTCCAACCTGCCTGTACTCTCTTCTTCACCTCTCTTCCACATTCACCATTACTCTGAACTGTTGATCCCAAGTACTTAAACTCGTCCACCTTTACCATCTCTACTCCCTGCATCGTCACCATTCCTCTACCCTCCCTCTCATTTACACACATATATTCTGTCTTAGCCCTGCTGACCTTCATTCCTCTGCTCTCTAGAGCATATCTCCACCTCTCCAGAGTCTCCTCAACCTGATTCCTACTCCCACTACAGATCACAATGTCATCTGCAAACATCATAGTCCACGGGGCCTCCTGTCTGATCTCATCTGTCAACCTGTCCATCACCACTGCAAATAAGAAAGGACTCAGAGCTGATCCTTGATGTAATCCCACCTCCACCTTAAACGGATCTGACACTCCCACTGTAGTCCTCACCACTGTCACACTACCCTCGTACATATCCTGTACCACTCTTACATACTTCTCTGCCACTCCCGACTTCCTCATACAATACCACAACTCTTCTCTAGGCACCCTGTCATATGCTTTCTCCAAGTCTACAAAGACACAATGCAACTCCTTCTGACCTTCTCTGTATTTCTCCAATAACACTCTCAGAGCAAACATTGCATCTGTAGTGCTCTTTCCTGGCATAAAACCATACTATTGATCACTAATCATCACCTCCCTTCTTAACCTAGCTTCTACTACTCTTTCCCATAACTTCTAGCTGTGACTGATCAATTTTATCCCTCTGTAGTTACTGCAGCTCTGCACATCACGTACAATGTTGAAATATCAAAATGCTGAAATGCTAAAATCTTCAAATCAAAATATATATTCCTCTACATGAGAAAGAGATAGATTTTCTTCCTGTGCAGGATTAACTTTTAACCCTTGTTTCCAAGGAATCGTGTTAGCTTTTTTTGAGTTTCACTAAAAGGAGAGTGATTTTATTTGCTGACTGGCTGTGTACTAGCACAGTGTACATAACTAGTAGTTGTATAGCATTAGTAGGTATTTTGAGTTTAAGATCGCAAACTTTCCACATTTTGACATTTCAGGATTTTACATTCAATATTCTGACTTTCAGTATAGCACCATTCAGTAAGTTGTTACATACCCATATAGCCTTGTATACATAAAAGCATTAAACAGGTCATTCATTATGTTAAAGGAAGTTAGTCCCTGGAAAAATAGAATAACAATAGGTCATCCTTTTTGTACTAATAAAAAAGACACTGGAGAGACTGTTATGACCATTTGGAGAAGACAGTAAAAAAATGAGATTTTAGGACCATTGGATGAAGCTAGATACGTTTTGGAGTTATTGAACTCAAAACAACTTGCATTTACAGGTCTAATATTAGAAGATATGTAGGTACTGGAAAGTAATTTTGTTAAACCACAAATGCATTTTATAACTGATGTTAGAACAAAAATCAGAGAGTGGAAAACAGTAATAGAGCATATTAGATTTCAGATGACAATACAGTGCATGAGTAAAAGTAGCATGGATTCAATTATCCAATAAAGATATTACAGATGAGAGTGGTGGGAAATGTATTAATCCTACATATACAACTAAATCAAGAACATTTAGAATTGTAGCATGGAAATGTTTACACAAATATTTTATAACCCTAGAAGATTTTGAAAATGTTCTCACAGACAAGAGGCATATGTTATAAGTGTGATGATTCAGAAAAAGTTTCTTAGGAGCATATATTCTGGGAATGTACTGAATTGCTTCAAAAATGACTTGAATAATATGTTGTCTTATACTTAGCAGAGAATTTAACCTTAGTATATTGAAGTTTTTGATGAGTTGGTGTAAAATAGCATGTATTAAAAATTAGTATATTGCATGTTTAGTAGCGACAGTAGGTAAGAAAGCTATTACTAGAAAGTGAAAAACAAAAGACAAATAATAAGAAAAGTGAAACAAATGATGCCAGAGATCAAAAATATGGGACTCAGGCCTATTAGAGATCAGAAAAAGAACTTCATAGTAAGAAAATGGACCAAATGAGATGCACTACTGGAATTTCAGCTTGAAGAGGATGTTGATGTGGAACAAAGTATCTAAAATTTACAGCTAGTTAATAAAGTAAACTCCAATAAAAGGTGAGAAGTCACTAAGCCAGTAGAATGTAAATAAAATAACATGGTCCCTAGGTAATTCCCAATTTCATATTAAGTTGTAAAATATAAATTTGAGTGTTTTAATGGTTTATTTCATGAACAATATTAAACCAAACAAGGGATTATTATAGTTGACTGTGATACTTGGATTTACATGCTTACCAATGTTAAGTTATTGATAAATTGAATGTAAGCACTGACTATCTGACATGAGGCTGCTTTATGAGTGTTGTATATGCACATAATTCTACAATGGTTGCATCAGCAATTTTATTTTATTTTATTTCACATTTGTTTACCAGGTATTACAATCAGTACAGACATGACAAGTGCACCATGCATGAGGTATGCAGAGTATGTTACAGTGAAATGTGATTAAGAAGCATTTACATTGCTCAAAAATATTTGTATGTATATTTGGCCCTTCAGTCATTTTGTTTGACAGCTTTGCATGGAATAATAGTATTCAGCAACAACTTTGTCTCAGGTACTGGAACAATACTTTGAATCTGGCAGCCTAAAGAGGATGTGCTAGACTCAGTCCAGTCGCACTGTGTGGCGATGTTCAATGATCAGTCCAGTCGCAGTGTGTGGTGATGTTCAATGATCAGTCCAGTAGCACTGTGTGGTGATGTTCAGTGATCAGTCCAGTCGCACTGTGTGGAATGTTCAGTGATTAGTCCAGACGCACTGTGTGGCAATGTTCAGTGATCAGTCCAGTCGCAGTGTGTGGTGATGTTCAATGATCAGTCCAGTCACAGTGTGTGGTGATGTTCAATGATCAGTCCAGTAGCACTGTGTGGTGATGTTCAGTGATCAGTCCAGTCACACTGTGTGGAATGTTCAGTGATCAGTCCAGACGCACTGTGTGGTGATGTTCAGTGATCAGTCCAGTCGCACTGTATAGTGATGTTTAGTGATCAGTCCAGTCACACTGTGCGGTGATATTCAATGATCAGTCCGGTCATACTTTGGGGTGATGTTCAATGATCAGTCCAGTCACATTGTGCGGTGATGTTCAATGATCAGTCCAGTCACACTTTGGGGTGATGTTCAATGATCAGTCTGGTCACACTTTGGGGTGATGTTCAATGATCAGTCCAGTCGCACTGTGTGGTGATGTTCAGTGATCAGTCCAGTCACACTGTGTGGTGATGTTCAATGATCAGTCCAGTCGCACTGTGTGGTGATGTTCAGTGATCAGTCCAGTTGCACTGTGTGGAATGTTCAGTGATCAGTCCAGACGCACTGTGTGGTGATGTTCAGTGATCAGTCCAGTCGCACTGTGTGGTGCTGTTCAGTGATCAGTCCAGTCGCACTGTATGGTGATGTTTAGTGATCAGTCCAGTCACACTGTGCGGTGATGTTCAATGATCAGTCCGGTCAGACTTTGGGGTGATGTTCAATGATCAGTCCGGTCACACTTTGGGGTGATGTTCAATGATCAGTCCAGTCGCACTGTGTGGTGATGTTCAGTGATCAGTCCAGTCATACTGTGTGGTGATGTTCAATGATCAGTCCAGTCGCACTGTGTGATGATGTTCAGTGATCAGTCCAGTCACACTGTGTGGTGATGTTCAGTGATCAGTCCAGTCACACTGTGCGGTGATGTTCAATGATCAGTCTGGTCACACTTTGGGGTGATGTTCAATGATCAGTCCAGTCACATTATGTGGTAATGTTAAATGAAATATTAGAGATATGAACAGTTCCAGCTTAGTAAGGATTTTCTTAATCATTTGTACTCCTATCTCAACAACACTATCTGCTTGTGAGTAATATGGACTTGCAGCTGTATGCACAAATTTCTGGAAAATACTATCTAACTTGATATATGACTTGTTGACTGGTTATTGGAAGCAAGTTAATTATCGCAGTGTCTCTTGAATTATTACCAAGTATTTTTCCATTGTATTCACTAAGTCTGCTACAATTCTTTGCCATTGCCCTCTTGGCAATGAAGTCACAATAAAAGATCCTCTCCTTTGAGTCAGTTTGTGTTCAGTGCAGAAATGATTTAAACACACCATTTTGGTTGTATCAGCATTACTATGTGGTCACCACACAGACATTTTTGCTCTCTCTGCACTTGGTCAACCCTAATTCCATTTCTTGATTTGCCACACTACTTCTGAATTTTTCTGTCATTAGCACCACAGTCTGATCCTGGTACAACAAGAGACACTCATTCTCTAGCAGGTGAGCTTTGTACAAGTAATGAACTGTCTGTGTCCATTTACTTGTCCACCCAATATGGACATAAGCAATTATAGTCTGCAGGTCCATGTCTTACTTAGTTGTTTGTCTGAGGATGTCCATCCTGCAGGAAGGCAGATGTCTGCTAGATATTATGACTTGTACATTTGCACTTACATCCTCTTTAGTATCCGATTGGATCATCCAATTTGCTGGATGTCTGGAAAGTTTATCTGCCAGTATCAGTTGTTTCCAAAAGTATGAAATGCATTTACATTAAATCATCTGAGCCTATCAACAGCCATTTACATCAAGGAGGAATCTTAACTTAGTCATATAAGTTTATCAGCAGTACCATCAGTGTGAGATTTTGTTGTAGGTGACAAATGCTCAGATAAAATACAACATGAAAGGCAATTGTACTAACCACAGTGGGTTTCCTGACTTCCTAATAGACAAGTACTAGTGTGGACATTAACAGGAACTGAACCCTTTGTAAAGCTTGTTCTTGTGCATAACCTCATGTCCACGCTACATCTTTCTTTAGTAGTTCTGTTATAGAATGAAGTACCACTGACACTTCTGGCAAGCATTTGCCCAGATAGTTTACCAAACCAAGGTTTTGTTAGTGTTCTAAAGCATTACCAGAATTTGGCAATGCACTCTAAGTTTTACTTCATTTGCATCTGGTCTAATGCCTTTTCCACAAATGCAATGCCCAAAATAGAAAATTTTACTCTTGCCAAAACTATACTTCCCTTTATTAAACTTGCATCCCAATTCTTCAGTAGTGTGAAATGCATCCTTTAGCCTCTTTCTATGTGTCTCTTTATCTGACCTTAGTACTAAAATATCATCCATTACAATCATTGTGCCCTCATAGTCTTTGAGGTCTCATTTCATGCTAAAAGATTTCAGGTACTGAAAGAATTCCACAAGGCAACCCCTGAAAATGGAATCTTCCAGTTGGAGTAATGAAAAAGGTCAGCATTCTGTTGTTTTACTCAGAGGTATTTGCCAAAAATCACTGGATACAGCTAACATTCCAGCTGGAGTAATGAATATCGTCAGTGTTGTTTGAATTAAGTATATCTAGCATACAAAATATTCTTGCTCCAGTTAAATTGGGAGCTATATCTTCCCAGGTAGGCAGAGTAAACCTCTTCCTCTTGACTGCATCATTCAGACATTTTAAGACAACACAAACTCTCACGTTATCATCATCAGCCCCCTTTTCCCATTTTTTTCTACATGGGATTGGGGTATCATGTTAACTGTTGCCATCTCTCTCGATTCAGTGCCACACTCCTGCCTTCTTCAATGTTCATGCCTATCTGTCACAGATGATCTTTCACAAAATCCATCCACCTCTTTGCTGGACATCCTCGCTTCCTCTTACCTTCTTCCTGTTTCTCCAAATCATCCTCACCAGATTGTCTTCTGCTCTTCTGCACATGTTCAAACCACTGTAATCTGTTCTCTTTGATCTTTTCTGCAATTGGACGGCACAGTGGTGCAGCGGTAGTGTTGTTACCTCACAGCAAGAGGTTCTCTGGTTCGATTCTCGGCTGGGGTGCCTTCTGTGTGGAGTCTGCATGTCCTCTCTGCGTTCATGTGGGCTTCCTCCCACATTCAAAGGCATGCATCTGGAGTATTTCTCCGCAGGCCTCCACTGAAAATTGGCTTTGTTCCAAGTCGGACTTTCCCGGTTAACAAATGTAAAAAAAAAAAAAATTGGAGATAATTTGGCTTCTGCTCTTATGTCCTCATTTCTTCATCTGTCCCACAGTGTGCATCCTACCACCCTTCTCAGGCACTTAATTTCCATCACCTCTAGCTTCTTTAACTGTTCTGCTTTCACTACCCAGGTTTCTGTACCATACAGTAAATTTGGTCACACCACTGTCTTGTACACCTTACTTTTCAGCTTCTTTGGCATTCTTTTGTCATAGACTACGCCTGATACTCTATGCCAGTTGGCTGCAGCTCCTCTGATTCTAGCGTTGACCTCTTTATTCAGACTTCCCTTCTCCTCAAACCCCCTCCCAGATACTTGAAGCTGTTTACCTGTTCCACTATCTTCCCTGCTATCTCTATTCTCAGCTTCGTCTGATTTCCCCAATTTGGTGCCATTACCGCCATCTTACCTGTGCTTAGTTTCATCCCATGTGCCTTCTGTTTTGCATTCCATTCTCCTATCCTTTGCTGAAGTTCTAGCTCAGAGTCAGCCTGTAATGCCACATTGTCTGCATACAGCAACTTTGTTAATCTGCCCCCTCTGACTTGTTTGCTAATGTAGTCCATCACCAGTATGAACAGCAGTGGACTTAGAACTAAACCCTGGTGTATACCCACTCTCACTGGGAACCCCTGTGTGAGGCCAAACACTGTTCGTACTTAAGTCATTGGGTCTTAGCCTGCACTAATTCTACCAACATTTCTGGGACTTCAAACCACCGCAGTACTGCCCAGATCAGCTTTATTGGGACCTTGTCATATGCTTTCTCCAAGTCTAGGAATGCCCAGTTGGACTCTGTCCTCGTCTCTAGCTTCTTCTCAAGTGTGTGTCTCACTGCAAACATCGGGTCAGTTTTGCTACATCCTGATCTGAATCTGAACTGCTCATTTCCCATCTTACTTTCTACTACTCTGCGTATCTGTTTAGCAGTCACCCTTTCCAGAACTTTCATGAAATGTGATAGGAGTTTGATGCCTCTGTACTGCCCACAGTTGTGGATGTCCCCTTTGTTCTTGTACACTGGCACGAGTATGCTGGGATATGCCTTTCTCTCCACACTGCTATTAGTACCTTCAAGAGCCATTTCTCCCCTATTTCACCACGTATCTTTATAATATCTGCTGTGACCTCATCTGAGCCTGCTGCTTTCCCTGACTTCATTTTCCTTAGTGCTATTCTTACTTCTTCTAGGGCGGGCTCCTCTTCTTCTCTCATTGTAGGCTGTTTCTGGGGCAGTATGGCTTCTGTGGGGTTTTCTTCATTCAGAAGCTGCTGGAAGTACTATTTCTATCTGCATTTGATGTCCTGTGGACTGGTGAGCAGGTTGTTGCTGGCATCCTTTATGAAGAGTGTCTGACTGTCTTCTTTATCTTTCTATCTTTGCCTTGCAACATGATATAGTTTCTTTTTGCCACTTACTGAGTCACTTTCCAGAAGCTGGTAGAGTGCCTCTGATGCCCTATTTTTTGATATCGGAATTTCCTTCTTAGCTTCTTTGTTAGTCAACCAGTAGTCCTTCCTAGCCTGGTCAGTCTTTTCTATCTCCCACTTCTTCCTGCACTCTGTTTTTCTTTTGATGACTTCCTGGGGTTCTGCATTCCACCACCAGTTTTCCTTATGTACCTTATTTCCATACCTGGCTTGGCCACATATCTTTTCTGTAGTCCTAACACATGTTGTTTTTAGGCACTGCCATTCTTGTTCAACTCCACCTATTTCCTCCTCTTCTTGGGGTGCTAGAGCCCTGAGTAATTCCTTGAACTGTTGTACTTTCTCTCCAGTCAACTTCCAGGTCTTCAGCCTGGTCTTGGGTTGACCTTAGAGCCTTCTCTGACCACTACAGATTGTGGCAACTAGTGGTTTATGTTGTGGGCCAACTGTTTCACTGGGGATGAATTTGCGATCATGGTTTCTACACCCCCCAGTGCCTTCTCCTTACTATGAGGAACTCTACCCGAGTTGCATGTTGGCTACTCTTCTATGTGATCTTGTGACTGTCTCTCTTTCTGAACCATATGTTGGCTACTATAGCCATTTGCCAGACAGAAGTCTAGAATGGCTTCTCTTTCTTTACTCCTGTTGCCCCACCCATGTGGACCCAGGCAGTCCTCGTAGCCTGTTCTGTCTGTCCCGATATGTGCATTCAAGTCACCCATTATCAACACCAATACATGTTCTCCTGCTTTATTTAGTAGGTCCTGCAACTGCTGTCTGAATGCACTCTTTTTCTCACTATCACAACCCTGCTGTGGAGCATAGGCTGAGATTATGAATACTGCCCTATCATTACACTGGAATCTGATTGCCATCAGGCAAACTCTCATATTGTCATTTTCCTTTATTACTGGCACCATTGAGACACACCAGTCTGTAGGTTCTGTAATGATTTCAGGTACCCCAACAGACTGCATCTGATTTATCTCAGCATTTACCTTACAGAGGATGAGGAACATTATTCCTAATGTAGTAGTGAGGACATAAGCAATTACACTAGGCTTTATGTGAATCTGTATCGGTTCACATTTAAGGAGTCCAGCATCACCAAACATGTCAATATTAATATTTTTAATTCTAGCAATTAAACCCAGTTTGCATGTAGTTCCTGTACTCAACAGATTATTTATATAAGGACCCAGTAACATTAAGACCCCAAACTTATATCTGTGCCCTCTATTTTCAGTCATGGCTAAACATTTTCCCTTATATCTGAGCTTTCTCCTGGACTACATACTTCCACTACAGCTTTAAATCTCACCAAAATGCTATGGATTTGTAAGTCTGAGATGCCGTTCTTCATCTGTGTCTGACTGTTTACTTACGTAAATGAAAAAGAAAGTTTCCTTTGTATTTTCTCTAGTTTTAGCTCCTTTTGCTAATTCTTTGACCACATTAGTCTTACATACAACACCAAAATGTCCCATGTTTTTAATTTTTTTGGCAATTCCAGTTTGTGCAAACCCATCTCTGCCTCATTATGCACATAGCTGCATCTAGCACACTTCCCTTGCTTTCTTTCATTTTTTTATCGCTTGCACTTTTATGCTGACCTCTCTCATGTTTCCAACCCTGCATATTGTATGGCTTCTGTAGAACATCACTCATCATTTACCACTCTAATGTCTGTACTTTGTCTTTTAATTTGTTCAGTATGATAAGCAATTTGTATAGTTTCTTCTAATGTTAAAATTGACTCCAGACAAAAATGCCATGCTTCATGAGGCCAAAATTAGTGCGTTCTAGTTCACTGCATTTATTTTCCATACTAGCTGTAAATACAAGTATAGTACTGAAGCATGTGTGTCTCGTGAGGCTCACATCAGCTTAGCAATGCCCCAACGTGCTACAGGAAATCCTCTTTACAGTTATGTGGTCTCACTCAAAGGACAATTGCATAGATCATCACAGTAATAAAACATCACCACAGTTAGAATACTGTTGATTTTCCTTGGAAATAAGTCAGATTCCTGTACTTGAGGATTGTAAGTTAGAAACCAAGGGTATAGGGAGGATTTTTGGATTTTTTTTCTTTATTCGTTAACCTTATAAATCCGTTGGCACATGTGTCTCTCTTCAGGGATGGTCCTGGAACTGGCTGGCCTAGTTAAATAACATCTTCAGGGTCAATCAGTTGCATAAGTGATTCTAAGACAATCATCCCCAGGAGTGCAGAATGAAGTATGGAGGTACCCTTAATCCTGTCTTCTAAAATGCCAGAAATTAATGCACTCCAAATTAATTAATGCTATCCATCACCCCAAGTGTATACCATAACTATCCGGTTTCCTATGATATGTATACTAAATGTGGAGTGAAAGGTGCAGCACATATATTAATATTGTTACATTACAGTCGATTAAATGGGGAGCCAGTAATATTAAAAGCATACACCACTCTGGACACATTTATTTTCTTAGCCAGCACGATTTATGCTTTCAACTTCACTTTAGTCTTTGAATATGGGATTTTTAGTGAGCATATGCTAGGCATATTGTGGTCTTCAGCAATTAATTTGTATACAATGATTTGTATATCTTGTTATACCTGATAGTTTGAGTGGTGTTTAACAATACCAAACTGCCAAGAGATGTTCTGAAATACATTGTCAAAGGTGAAGGGTCTTATTACCTCTAGACAGACCAGTATTACCAAGACTGCCTACCCGGCAAGGTATTACACTTAGGAAACTAGCTTCATATAACGTTGTGTAAAGGGTCAATATAAAAATATAGAATTTGGTATGGTGTTTTGATATAAACTCGTTCCTCTTGCTTTGATATAAACTCGTTCCTCCACCATAATGTTTGCAATCATAGGTTCTAGCAGAATGAGCTGTTTAGCAACAGCCTTATTTATGAAATAAACTTATTTTGGGATATACACAATGACTAAAAAATCTATACTAAATTATTTGTATTTTCATTTGTCTGTTTTCCCATACCATTGACCTTACTTGTGTTTCTATCTGCACTACTGAATTCATCAACAATGTCAATACCCTGGGTACTGCTTTAATGGTTCCATTACACATGTTTTTGTTTTGTATTATATTCATCTTTTGGTTGTAAACACACAAAACATTGTGAGTTGTTCATGAGGCTGCCATTTGTTACAGAGCAACAAGTAATATATTATTCTGCCTATATGGCTGATGTTTGTTCTGAAAAAGCTATACAAGTCATGAAGTTTCTTTTCTCCATATAGATGGCACACCCCTCGTATATAGCTGAGCACAGAATGCAATAGGCATAATGAATACTTTTCATTGGTAACTAACTATAGAGTGAGCTACTTCGTGATAATATACTCACAGTTGTAGTAATTATTGTTTTTGGTCACAGTCTATATATTACAAGGTCATAAACAGGAGAAAGTTATAGTGTATGCTTTTGTAGCCAAAAACTATGTTCTAGTTTTATACCAAGCATGCCAGATGTGTGTGTGGGTATAAATGGCAGCAAAAACATGATTAATTTACTATGGGTCTGTCTTTTATTTTTTAAACTATTAGAGAAGCAACTTAAGTCAGGTAGTGACTGCATTTTTTTTCTCTTGGCATTCATCTCAGGATTACATGTTAGTGCTTGGTAAAAGTAGTTCCTTTTTTAAAAAGTTATTTTATTTTGTCCTGTAGACCCAGTGCCAACAAGTAGGAGCCCAGGTATTTCAAAAGACTCATTGTGTAAGTAAATTGCCCTCTTTGGAATTTTCTGTAACTATTAGTGTTCCTGATTTTCCTTCATTTAAAGCCATATTAGTACAGAGCTGGATTGTTGAACTTAAAAGGCCTGCATATTTTGCACAGTTTCTTGTTGAAACTGGATTACAAAATATTAGTCTTATCTGACCTGATCTTTGAAGAAGCTAGCTAAAACTGCCTTAGTTTATACTGGTCAAAACATCCCATTTATTCTGCTTTTAATGTGAACAACTTTTCTACTTTGGGGAAGATACTTGTTTTTTCCTGTGTAATTCAGAATACATTTTACCACAGGAAGGAAAAGGTATTCAATGAGAAACTTAACATTCTGTTGTCTATACCATGGGAAGAAGCCAGGTTTTATGCCAATAAAAGTTAGAATAGTGAAGTTTTGGTTCTGTTACAAGACAGGTTACAACAGAGAATCTGCTTTGAGGATGGTTACAGAGTAGACTTCTAACTACTTAGACATAAGTGAAGATTAGCACAAAAATATACAGGCTGCAAAGACACAAAAGAAATTTTGCTGGACTACTCCATTTTACTTTTTTTTTCTTTGTCATCATCGCATTTATTCCATCTGTTAAGAATCCCATCCCAACCTGATTTTTCACTGGAAGATTAGTTCAGGTATCAGTCCTCTAGATGTAACAAAAACTTATATTTCATCATGCATTTCTTCATCACATCATATCATACCTCTATCCTACTGCTCATGTTTATAATTAGTCAAAAGCTTTGGTTATATTGGTTAGTACCTCTTCAATAAATGTTTGTGCTATATCCTACCTATTTTCTTTACCTTCAATATATACATTAGTCACATATACACATTTTTTCCTCATACAAGTTTTGTTAAAGACTGTACCATTTTCATAGGATCATAAGAAGTTACTAGGTTATTGGCTCTGAGGCCCTTACAAGTCTAGCCAAGAATTTAGCCCATGCTTCAACACATCAGCACCCTATGCCATTGTCCAGCAGAGACACAGGTGGAATCCCAGGGGTATATTTTCTGTTCCCCATCTACTCTCCATGTACTCATTCAGCTCTGTATCTTTCTCATTAAGAACTGAAAATAAAATTCAAACCAGGACTATATAAAACATGTAAGAAAAACTGACTTAGCTTATCAGTAATTACATTTGCATCATACTTGTCCAATACCCCAGTAAAATAAATCTCCCCCAAGCACTGAATGTATCACTAGCAAATTATAGGGCACATTATTCACAGCAGTTCTTCCATTACAGCAATGTCTTCTGGCTTTACTCTAAGTGAAAAATAAACTGGAACCAGGCCCCAAGATCAAAAGTGAACCACATAATAAATAAAACAACATAATGAAATACTGTTTTTTGGGATTACCACAATCTCCATAATACACAGAAACATTTTAGAAAAAAATATAAGTGTTTTTATATTCTCAAATTTATTCAAAACAATTTTAAAACTGAATACACAGACAAAAACATATAACCAGTCAAGGTAAATGACAGATCATATAAGCTTTTCATTCTATTACAATAAACTGCTCCCACTATGTTATTAAAAAGGCTTCTTATTCCATTATAATAAACTGATCTATGAATTATTGACATTATTAAGTATTTGTCTGAATTGAAACTCACTACAGTGTATATTTTTTAAGCTATGAAATGCTCTTACTTATACCTTTCACTGTGAACATATTCTGCCATCCATGTGCCAAAGGAAGGGCGTCTTTCTCTACTTTCCTTTCTAGGTGTTCTCTTTCCTTCCTAATTACTCACAATACTTGAGCCCTAAGTATGCCATGTAGCAAAGCCATATCACTTTTAAAGCAATTCTACTTTCCACAGTAAGCACTGAATCACACCTGTATACCTCTTTCATGAGTGGAGAAATATCTGTCTTTAATGGTACAGTAGGAGAGTTCCACTTGTTTTTATTTTTAATAAGTAATAATAATAATGAAATTTTGGCCCAGCCCTCCCATTATCAGTTCTGTAACAGGAATAAGTCTGGAATCAAGATTATCCTACTTGGGAAAATTTACTCCAAAATACCTTGCAACTCATTCTTCAGTTGTTGCAACCCCTGGTAGCTCCAAAAACATACAGCCAAACTAAACTTGCCCCTTCTTTACATATCCAATAATCAGGTACTACCCCAGGAAACATTTTGGGGGTATATGCAATTATATATAGAGCCACTTGTATCCAAAGATATTAAAGCACTTAGATCTAGTTAAACATTTCAGCTTCAATTTTCACCCCCCCCCCCGGTTTTCTCAGATATTCTCCTTTTTCTATGATCCAAGTATGGCCTTAAGTACATACTTCTTGGTGCTAATGATTTTATTGTATACCCAGCTGACTAATTTCTTAGTTGTGGCTGCAACCTGCAAACTTCCACCCAAAAATGACCCATCCTGGCCTATCGTGCTCAGACATTCTTCCCCTGTATGTTTGTCCTACCTTAAAACATTTTTTTACTAGCTGTCCACAGAGAAATACCTAATGCCTAATCTGTTTCACACTTTGTACCACAGAAGGTATTTGCCATCATCTACCAGCTGTTTACAAAGTGTTTATAATTTTGATTACAGGTCTTTCTTTGATGACAATGAGAAAGCCTCTTTATGATTACCTCATCCTTGTTCTTACCCATAAGTAGATTTTTTTTTTGTTTTCCTGGACTATAGTTCAGGATATGCAGATTTTTAAAACGTCAATATTGTTACCAACAGAACTCAGCAGCTGTGTTCCACAACAAGCATTCATAATCAACATTTCATGATTGTGTTGTTAGAGAAACTGAGAACAAATTAACTAACATTTGCAGTAATCCTTTGTAATCCAATAAAAGGTGGAAGACAGAGCAAAAGCTCTTTAGATACATATGAGATGTTTAGAAAATCATATGTATTTTAACCTGTTTCAAAGTGTTCAATTAAATACACATGCACCTGTGAAATATAAATTCTATCCCGTCTAGCCCAGTTATTGTACCTTGGGAAACTATATGTAAATTTTGTCAGAGTTCCTACTATTGAAGTCACATTTCCATATGAAGTATTTTCATAAATTTCTTCAGAAATGTACCTCCGTCTGTTATATTTGACCTTCTAAGACCCCCTGATGCATCCTCTTTATTGCAACTCAAGTTCTATTCCTTGTCTATAAGTAATATTCCTAGCTGAAAGTTATTTCTTCTGATTTTTTCTTAAGCTCCATAATAGCAGTTTTTAGAGGAATGTAAATACATTCCAGCATAATAGTCTTCCATTGCCAATAGCCCCTTACTGTCACAAACCTATCATTGACTTTATTTCCTCTTCTATCATTACTATTACTCCCCTTTCTATTTGTTCCTGATATTTTGTTGAATATCCATCCTGAAATCCTGTCTCACCCAGATTCCCATGCTCATTTCTCTCTAAATGTATTTCCTGCAGCATTGCTATTTTAACTCTGCATTTATTAAGATAATTTAATACTCTTTATTTTTTGTCTGCATCTGTAAGGCCATTTACATTCCAAAATAGGATTGATAAATAAGTCATTATTAAAAAAAGTTATTGTTCCTATTATCCATGACATTTTTAAATGTTAATTTCCAGCTTTTGTCTTACATATACACATTGATGTTTGGTAGGCTGATCTTTTATACAGTTATTTCTTCTCATCTCCATTTTAATCTATACCATGTTTTTCAAGATGTTTTGCTTTAGTGAAAACCATCAAACAAAAAACTAAATACGTGTTAAGGACAACCCTATCCCATATTAACTTAGAGCAAACACACAAAATTGTACATTTTCAGCAAATTATGTTTTGCCCTCCAGGTAGGAGCAGTTGCCTCAAATCAACAGCTGCAGACACAGGCATTACCTATTCTAAAGCACATGTTAATCTCTGTGTTCTCACTTATGCTGATTGCTGTCTGTTCTTTTCTTAGCTATACCCCATGCCAGATGTAAAAAAAAAAAACAGCTTGCTTGTTTTCATAAAATATTACATTTTAAACCTAAGATAAAATGCACTGACTGCCTTTAAATAAAACTAAACTTTGCACTGTTCTATTGAATACATTAAAATATTAAGGCTGCTGGGGAGGATACAATCTTTTATTCACTTTCCAGAATTTTAGACTTTATTTTTTCCTCAACTGCTTGCCATTGTACCTTTAAATTTTGCACTTTCCTCAGCGAAGAATGTTCAACACTCTCAAAGTTAACTATTTACAAACAGCTTGACTCCATGTAAAAATAATCATCAATGAGAAAAAAGCATCTAAAAATTCTGCAGATGCATGAAGGCATCTTTTCAAATTTCACTCAGAATACACTGTACAAAAAATTCCCCTAGCCAACTGCCCTCAGCTGTAGACATTATTTCTCCCACTGCAAATATATGCAAATGGAAAAAACAAGCTATATCTTTACAGATGCAAAAAACTTAGCATTATCACTCCTTGCATCATTTTGTCTTATTTTTAATAGCCTACTTATAAAAATCTTGCATATAGCTTAAGTCAAGGACATTAATCTAGATATCCACCTTGTAAAATAATGGAAATTATCTTAATTCTACATAGGATCATAAGACCATAGGAAATTACTAGGCTATTGACCCTAAGGCCATTTTAAGCCTAGCCATTTCATCCCAATGTAATACCATAGAAAGGCTAGTCAATATCCAAGGCTGCATTTAGTGATGACTTCCCATGTCGAGGAGGGTTGTGGGCTCCATCCCCAGTTAGAATTTACAGTGCCCCATCCACTCATCCAAGCTCCTTTTGAACAGTGTCATAGACGTGCTCTGTTTCACATAAATTGGTAGCCTATTCTAAAGACGTAACTGTCGCTGGGAGATCAGTCTGTCCCTCTGTCATGTCCTATTTAAGTTGCAGGCCATATTTTGGTCCTTAGAATGGGTAGCCCTAGTCCTGTTTGATTTACAGATATGCAGCAAGTTCATTAGGTTTGGGTCTTGGATTGCACTGTAAGCCAGGCATAAGTCTCCCCTAAGAAGGCTAGATGATACGGTGTATAGTGACATGGACTTTAGTCGGTCTGTGTAAGGCACTTCCTGGAGCCCCTTGTTCTTCTTTGTTAGAAACCTCTCTCTATGGTTTCTCTAAGTGCTGCAGGTGCTTAATATGGTACATGACAAATGGGGAGTTATATTCAATTATGGGCTGGATAAGTGCTGAGTATAGGGGAGGGGTTAAAACTTCTTTTGCTGTCAAGGTGATGCCTTTACTAATCAAGTGTGCTACATAGAAATCTTCCTTTACTACAGTACACACATGGTGGTTGAAGTTAAGGTCACAGTCAACTTGTGATCCCAGGTCCCTTACCACTTCATGGGTACTTAGGGTATTGTTGATTTGATAGTGTGAGGGGACATTGTTTGTGACAAAGGGAATGATGATGCATTTCTTTGCTTTCAGTTTGAGACAGTGACTAATGCAGCAGTTGTTGGTCTGTGTGAGACCCTCCTGGATTATACTGTCATCATTTGGGGATGCAATGATTGCACCTAGTTTGCAGTCATCTGCAAACATGGTCAGCCACAACCCCATAGTTTCAACCTGCACTTCTGAGAAGTATATACCAAACAGTAGGGGGCCCACCACTGACTCCTGTGGCACCCCACTAATAACAGGTCTGCTGGTTGATGTGGAATCATCCACTTTGATAGTGTGTGTCTGGTTTGTGAGTCAGTTGGCAGCCCATCTTACAACAAAGGGGTTTACATTCAGTTTGCTAAGTTAATCGGTAATGCTTGAATGTGGGATTGTGTCAAAAGCCTTTGCCAGGTCGAGGTAAGCTGTGTGTGCAGATTTGCCCTCATAAAATGGCACTGGTCACATTTTCAAAGAAATTCACCAGATTTAACAGGCATGATCTGCCTTCAAGAAGCCAAATTAGGTAGGATCTATAGTTTGGAGGTCACCTATGTCTTTATTTATGAGGTCCATAATGATATGTTCCATGGTCTTACAGATGAGGCTGGTCAGGCTTATGGGTCCGTAATTCCCTAGGTCTGTTGTTAGGCCACTTTGTGGAGGGGAATAACTGTTGCTGTTCTCCATTCCTCAGAAACAAAGCCTGTGGTTAGGCTGTGATTTAAAAGGGTATGTAGTGGTGATGCTAGTTCATGTTTTACTCTATTTAGAAGACAGCCTGGGATGTCATCTGGTACCATAGAAGTTGCATTTTTTGCCCTGGGCAAGGCTTTGAGTAACTAAAAAACCATAAGGCATTCTTTAGTTGCATCCGTAACCTAAAAGGTAAGGCTCAGATCTGCACCAAACTGGTAGTTAATGATAACACATACACTGAGCCAGTGGACATAGCTAACCTGCTTACCAACAGGTTTGGTGAAAATTTCACCCTCCCTCCCCCTGCTGGCCACACATACTTCATGACATCCCTACCACCTGTCCCCTACCTTGTATCTCTAAAGAGCAGGCCATAAATGCCCTCTCTAAGGCCAAAAACACAGCATCAATAGGACCTGATAACATCCCAGGCTGTGTCCTACATGGGCTTAAACAAGAATTAGCTTTACCATTGGCTACTCTTTTCAATCAGAGTCTAAGCACTGGCTTCAACCCAGCTGAATGGAAGATAGCCACCATTATCCCCCTGCACAAAGGTGGTGCTTCTACTGACCCTACAAACTATAGACATATTAGTCTAACTAGCCTTATCTGCAAGGACATGGAGAGAATCATCATGGACCTAATCAACAAAAATATAGGTAATCTCCAAACACTAGATCCTACCCAGTTTGGATTTGTCAAGGGGAGACCATGCTTGTTAAACCTGGTGGACTTCTTCGAGACAGTCACAAGGGCCCTGGACGAGGGGAAATCTGTGCATACAGCCTACCTAGACCTGGCCAAGGCATTTTGCACTATTTCTCACTCAGGCCTCATTGACAAACTCTCCCAGCTAGATATCAACCCTTATATCATAAGGTGAGTTGTGAACTTTCTCTCTGATAGAACCTATACAGTCAAAATAGGGGAATCCACCTCTAACAGCAGACCCGTTACCAGTAGTGTTCCACAAGGATCAGTCCTGGGACCTCTACTATTTGGAATCTATTTCTCTGAAGTACAAGCTAAAACCAAGGGACTGTGGCTGACAAAGTTTGCTGATGACTGCAAACTGGATGCAGTCACAGAATCTCCAAACGATGTCAACATCCTTCAAGAAGGTTTTACGCAAATAACTGATTGGTGCCAAAGTCATGGCCTCCAACTCAATGCAAAAAAATGCATCATCATCCCTTTCGGCGAGAGCCATGTTCCTGCAAATTACCACATCAGTGGCAATACCCTAAGTACGCACTCAGTGATGAGAGATCTGGGTACTTAGGTTGACAGCAACCTTACCTTTGATAACCATGTCTCCAGAGTGGTAAGAAGGACATTCTATATGGCTCACCTCATAAGTAAGGGCATTGCCTTGAGAAAAATTGAAATTATCACCAACTTGTACTCTTCACTCATTAGACCAATAATTGAGCACAGCACCCCTTTTGGCATGTACCTTTCAAAGCACATGCAGCAACTGGAGAGACCACAAAGGTTCCTCACAAAGAAAATTCAAGATCTTCAGCAGCTATCCTATGTGGATCAGCTAAAATCATTGTCATTTTATTCTGTTTCATGCAGACTACTCAGAGGCGATTTCTGCCTTGCATATAAGGTGATCTCTGACCCTGCTTTATTGGAAATGCTGCACATCTGCAAGCCAAATGACACATGAGTTACACGCTCTAAATACCTAAACCTTGTATGTGACATCAATAGAACCTGCTGGATGGACAGATTTGTCTCCCAGAAGTTACCACACCTTTGGAATAGACTCCCACTTCACATCAAACAGAGCTCCTCATTGGCCCTCGTCAAACACAATCTGGATGATTGGATGGGTAACTGTCAAGTCACCCCAGGGGTTCCACCTGTGTCCCTCTTGGACAGGGGCAATAGGTGCTGATCATGGTAACTAGGGTAAAATTTATCTAGGCTTGTAAGGGCCCTCAGGCCATTAGCCTAGTGACTTTCTATGATCATATTCCTATGATCCTCTGACCTGCTCTTCAGATATGTAGGGTGGGGGAAGGTTTGTTGTAAGTTAGGAGGGGATAAATGAGTGCAATTTTCATCAAACCTATTGACTAGCAGGTTTTCTAGCTGTGTGAGGTCAGTGTGTATGATACTGTTGGCCACTAGTTCTGCACATGCTTGGGTCCTACCCATTAGGATATGTACATAGCTGTAAAAGGCATTTATCAAAGAGTTACAGCTATCTCTGAAACACACCTACCTTTTTTTCCTACTCTCCTTAATCAGAAGTTAACCACAAATACTTTATATTATGCTTGTGGTTAGCTATTCTCCTGGCACTGTGGTCCTCTTAAACAGTCCTCTATCAATGTACCCTGCAGACAGTAGCCAACACTACCACAATGATGTGATTCATAAACATGCTAGGAGGCACTAATTTTTACCAGCTGTGCAAGTTGTCAGTCAGTGATAATATGGGAACATGCAGTTCAATTAAACATAGTTCTACAAGCAATTTACATTCCAGGTCAATAAAGCAAAACAGCAGAATGATGTTGGACTATCACGAATGGTCTCTAAATAGAGTTGTGTTCCTGGACATACCAAAGTGGTGCTATCCAGATACAGACCTGTTTGTTTCATACTTGGAAAAACTATCTCCTAATATTTTGTTGCAGGCTGTCTTATCATCTAGCAATGGCAATGAATGCATTCTCAATGCCATGGAATTGGGGTTATGTATTTCTTTCTTCCACCTTTTCTGATATGAAAAGTTCTTCAGGTAAAAAAAGAAACAGTGAATTTATTTCTAATTAGTCTATTCTGACCATGGAGCCTCTGCCATGATCTTCACTGAAATGCTTATGTTTTTCTTTTTGAACCTGTATCTACTAGAAAACTATATTGAATACTACTTTGTATAGACTAACTAGAAGATGTGCATTCTGCATCTTACTGTATGTATACTATTGTACTATCTAATTATTGTATATTGCTTATATTTCTGTGGAGCTTTTTTCCCCGGGCCTCTGCTGAAAATGGGCTTCTGGCCCAGTCAGACTTTCCCGGTAAACAAATGTAAATAAATAAATTACCAGTCAGCAGTAAGTGCATCTCTCAACAAGGGAGGAAATTTTCACTATAGCGATCTCAGAGCTCTTAATGGAGATTTTTCGGTTCATTCTTAACAGTCATTTGCACTCTAGAGAGATCTTGTCTATACTGAAGAATGCTGGGAAATGTAATACTTAAAAATCCTGTCCGGCTAAGTGACCATTTAAATTTAATTAATTACTTAATTAATTAAGTTATTTATTTATTTGTGTATATTAGGGTAGAGCGCTGATCATATCTGACCATTTGTAGGCTCAGCCCAGGTTACATACATAGTAATAACAGTAAAGTAAAATTAAATGATATAGTATAATAACAAAACATAACACAGATATAAAAAATATACACATATTTACAAAAAGGTTGAAAAAGAAGTAGAAACAGGGGTATACAATGCATATTGCAGGTGTTAAAGGTGAGGTAAACGGGGTCCATCCAAAAGATGCAAGCTGCAATAAAACAGCTAATAGGAGAAATTGATATAAGATATATAGTAGGGAATGGATAAAGCATATGGGGAAGCAGTGATTATGAGTTTATTTGTTGGAAAAGTTAGAAGGAATGGTGTTGGTTCTGAGCCTGAGGTTAAAGATGTGTTTTAAGCAGGGTAAGTACCAAATCTCTACAGTGGTAGAGAAAAAAAGGGGCAGCTGATTTCAGGACCAGAAGGAGAGTCTGGAGGAGTATCTTCTCGAAGAGGTGCAATTTGCTGGCTTAATATTTTGGAGAAATAGAAGAGTGGGAGGTATTATGGGCTATTTTGGTGAATGTATGTAGAAGAGGATACAATGTTCTGCTAAATGGGTTAATTTGAAAATTATTTGTGAAAATCAGCAGGTGAGATGTATGACACCAGGGAAATACTGCCAGTCCAGCTAGCTGGAATTTTGTAAATAATCATATATCATATGTGAATATTAATATGATTCCTATGCTTGTCCTACAAATGTAAGAGAACTATATGTTATGTGTATACTAAACTACTGGTGGAGAAGTGTGAGCTGAACTGTATGTTATGTACTGAGCTTCAAGAATGTAACCACAATGTATCCTACTGGAAAAGAACAGAAGTGTATATAAACTATATACCTGTGCAAATGTATGTTTTAATAGTAGAAGCTGGAACATACAGAGTTAACATGCAAAACTCTAAGAAAATAAGTTGGAATCAAAGTGTTTTACGACTGTGTGTTTATCTCTCAGTTTCAGTGAAGGAGACAGGATGTCTAGGGCTAGAAGTTTCTTTCTATTGTCCTGAAAGAGAAAAAAATACTAGGTTTAAAATGTAGTGTTTTATTGCTCTGTGACTTCCTAGCAGCTGCACATCTGAGAGATAAGTATTTGTAACACAGAGATGCTAGTATCTGGTTATCCTGAGAACTGAAAGCAGGTGACAAAAAGTGATGTAATTCAAGCTAACCGAGCAGTAATATGTACTATTAATTTAAGAACTCGTTCAGAGAGGAAAAGTATGCATTTTCTATCTTGTCTTGTATCTAGAAATATCCACTCAGCATCAGCACTACATTTGCCTTGCTATGTAAGTAAGATTTAGGCATATTATCCTTTAGATATAGATATGAATATAGTAAAGATTAGTTTAGATGTTTTCTGTATTTATTTGAGACTGCCCTGCAATGTTGTTTTAAAATATTTCCTGTGATTCTGAACTCTGTAGTTACTGTGTTGCTTGATTATTGTCTTCTTTTATTATTATTATTATTATTATTATCATTAAATATATTTAAACCTTTTAATTGTGACTGATTTGTTTAGAGATATCTAAACTCTTACAGTACTAGCATATGTATTTGGTGACACTGTATAAGCCACTCCTATAGCCTTGAAAGTCTTGGTCACACTTCGGATAATAGTAACATTGCACAGTAAGATTGGGCATCCTTTGGTAAGGGCCTTAAAAGTAGTTGATAAGTAGTGGCTGGTGGCAGCTGGTACTACCTTATAGTCTGGGCAGAAGGGGGCATAGCTAGTAAACCTGTGCCAGCCTTCTCCAGGAGTGTCTGTGTGTTTGTATGTAAATCAAATCTCAAAGTGTGTGTGTGTGTGTGTGTGTGTGTGTGTGTGTGTGTGTGTGTGTGTGTGTGTGTGTGTGTGTGTCAGCTACATAGGAAGGGACACAAAGCACTGGTTGGACAGAGAGGATGCTGGAGGTTTTATCTTGGCCACTCAGCTAAGATCTCAACCCTATAGCTGTACCAGTGGAGAGTCGTATTGGGGATCTGGAGAAAGAGGGAGAAACCAGACTCAGATTGACTGTGATCTCTGTGTGCGCTTAAGGGAAATTGTACTTTACTGTATGTACTTGTCATCCTCCCAATGTGTACGTCCCTCACTGGTGCGAGTGGTGAGGATTGAGGCTCCTTGATTACTAGGCCAGTGCAGGGATATCACAAGGTGTTTCCAGTACAGCAAGAAATGTGGTGAAGAGAGGAAATCTCTGTATATAGATTTCTACGACAGATATTATTTACCTCACTCTAGAACTGTTGAGTTGGTGAGTAAGGGTGATTTGTTTTGATGTGGGTACATAGCTTATGAAATCAAGAAGTGATTTGCGTAGTAATGTTCCATAACTTGGTGCAAAGCTCCCTTGAGTTAGGAGTGGATTCATTTTTTTTTCAGAATTTCCAAGCTTCACCACGTAAATGCATTAGAGTTTTCATTGCTTTAGAGAACCAGTCGGTCTTGTACCATATAAATAATGTAGAGATTATGAGCAAGTGTGTTTTTGAAGGTCTAGTAGAAGAACTTGTCAGAGATTTGGGATGCATGGCTAGGCTTAAAAAGGCCCTTGTGGTCGTTAGCCTAGTAAACACCTCTGAACCTAAGTTGTGAGATTAAGTTTTCAGCAGAGTTTGCGTTGGTGAGATTGAGAATTGGGGACCTGTCTATTATTGCAAGATATGATTTCAGTCTAGCTATTTTGGGGGGCATTTTTGGTCTGTAGGAGATAGTTATAGGGGGATAATTGATTTTTAGGTTTTGAATGTGAAATGTAAAACACTGAAGGTAGGTGGATAATTTATCATACTGGAGATATTGTTGAGGTGAGAGGTAATTATGAAGTCAATAAGTGAGTTGTAAAATTAGATCTGGTAGACATTGTCACCAAATGAAGGTGTATGCGGCTGGCAAGGAGCTCTGATATATCAAGGTGCAGGGTGCCTAAGAAATTTAAGTTGAAGTCCACAAGGATAATTATGTGTTTGCAGGGTTGTTGGTTAGGATGTTATTCAACAAAGCTGTGACTTTTGCTAGAGAGGCAGAGGGAGGTAGATAGCCACCTGCAACATAAAGATGGTGGTAGCCCTTGGCTGGGAAGTTTAGTAAGAATCCATTTAGGTTTGTGGTGATTGCTGGGTTTAGCTTGTGTTCCTACAGACAGCTGAGTCTGTCTGTGACGTAGCATAACACCACTTCCAGTATGAAGACTAGAACAGGAAATAATGTGGGAATTATTGTCTGATGAAATGGCTCAAGTTGTGATAGTCATTTTTGAACCAACATTCTGTAATGGAAAGTAGATCAAGGGACTTTGAAGAGAGAAAGACATTGATTTTGTGGAGCTTGTTGCAAATGCTTTTTGAATTAAGAAGTGCACAGGACAGATATTAGAGAAGATGTGTGATTTTGCTAGAAAGTTCTGAGGTGATGGTGCAATGTAGGTATTGGTTGACTTACTGTAGTTGGATAAAATAGATTTGGGAGGAGAAGTAGATGAATCGTGCAATACTGAAGGAGTGATGGGATTCTGGAACTAGGAGACAGCAGAATAAAAAGTTTATGCATATCGGTTGTTGAGGCAAGACAACTGGGAATGGGAAGTTGAGAGAGGCCTGTATTTACTAGTATAATTAGTGGTGGTAAAGTGAGCTGCAGTATGTCTGAGGAACAGGGTGGCTGAAAACAGAGACTGAAGAAAAAGGAAGATATTTAACCAGAATTAACAGAGGAAGTTGGGTTGTTTTCGAAGGAGGTTGGGTTACAGTTATGTTGGTCATGTTCAGTGAAAGTGAGGGGTTGTGGGCTGTAAGCACAATATAATTTCTGCTTGCATTGTTTCAAGTGATATAATAGTTGTTTGAAGTACTTTAAAACTTGTCACTTTGGAGGGTTCTGAGCAATTGGAGGTAGGGACTAGATTTCCTATGTGGTGTGAAAACGTTTCCCTATTGAAATGTCAGCACTTGAAATGCGGAGTGTCAAAAAAAATGGGGGAAAAAAGAGTGAAAACCCAGAGAAGAGCAAATCTCAAAAATCGCTTTTCTCCTTTAAACTTCTTTTTGCAGGGGGAAAGCCCTTGCACCCCCACACGCCCAAACTTATATATATCAGCCTTGAGATCTCCATACCTCAGAGAAAAGAGAATATTTGGAGACATTTCAAATGGTTACCATAAAAAAGCATGCCCATTAATGTAGATAGCGTTTAGGTGCTTCATATAGGGTTGCCATTTACCTGCTTTGTTTTGTTTTCTGTCCATAAAACTAAATGTTGATACAGTAATCTGGAACAGACTTTACAACTTCCAGTATTATGTTTGCCATAGTGAACATAATATCAGAATTTGTAAAGATATTACCGCCATATGGTAGTTTCTGGCCAAGCACCATTGAAAAGAAAAAAAAAAACATATTTAGTGCTCACTAAAACAAGCAGGTATACCCCTTTAAGTAAGAAATGGACTGGATGAGACGAGGGTAGGTGGTTTAAGATGCAGAGTAAGGCAGATCAAAATATGTAGCTTTTTTATCTGTTTTTTGCATCTTCAAAGATGGCAACATTACAGTCAAATATTACAGAGCTGGGTGTTTTTGTTTAATACAGGGCTGGCTTACTTCTCTTTTAAATTACACATCTGAGATGCTTCTGCCTGTGTAAATCTAGATCTTCCAACTCTTTCAGCTACAGACTTCTTTGTTAAACAATTCCTAAAGGAGTTGTATAAAAAAATTCCAAGTGAAGGAAACACGTTCCAAAAAGAAATGCAGTAAAGTAAAAACAGCGATTAAATTTATTCCAATACTTGACAACGGTAAGCACTTTCACAATAACTCAATATTGCTTCATCAGACCAAGAATAACAGCTGACAGTGATCCTTATATAACATTGCTAAGTTTCAAAATTTGAAATAGCCATTCAGAAACTAGCTAATCTGGAGTCAATCACAATTTAAAGACAGAGTAACTAATTCATAGTCTAAATTATATGTACGATACTTTGGATAACATAGTAGCTTCTAAACAGATTTCCCTACAATTCATTCTACATACATATAAAATCAGCAATTTACCATAATCAGCCCTGGGCTAATAGGGCTATAACTGCTTGATTATTAATAGTTACTCTTTCTGAAGTGAAGCTTCATCTGTCATTCTTGCACTCTCTGGGACAATGGCGATTGTATAAAATATTAGATATTTTCATTAGCATAAAATAAGCATTTTTCAAAATGGTGGTGCCTTGTGTGGCAATGTCTGCTTCGGCTCGCCAGAGAAATATGCATTATTTGTCTTGTTTTACATCGAAACCTACAGAAAAAAAAAAACAGACTCAGAGGCAAATACTGAAGGAATGCTAAGTTATAATGCTGATAGACTCTTAAAACTTTGATTTTTAAGTTCGCCGTGCTGTATGTTTGATGGGCTGTTGCTAGAGTGGCCTATAAGGCCTAATACACTCCAAGAACTCCATGAACTGGGAATTATACTAATGCATGGCCAGAAATGTATTGCTCAAGTAAATCTGACTTTCACCACTCAGAGGATGTGTATAAGAAGGAAGAGATGTGAAAGATCAAGGAAACGAGGTTCTCGGACTGGTCTAACTGCCACACTCAAGGCTAACCCTCACAGGCCTGCACTTCCCTCTATGCTACTGGCAAATGTTCGCTCCCTGCATAATAAGATGGACTACAGAAGGCTAGAGCTCTCCATGCAAAGTAAGGTGAGAAACAGATGTTTATTTTTGTTTACAGAGACGTGGTTAAACTCCAATATAAATGATAGTGTAATCTATGTGGATGGGATGACACTATTTCGAGCTGACAGGAACCAGTCCCTCGGTGATAAATCTCGAGGTAGGGGTGTTTGTATTTACGTAAACAGCTGGTGTAATAACTGCGAGCTGGTTACCACCCACTGCTCTGAGAACATTGAATTCATGTTGCTACAATTTAGACCCCTCTACATGCCAAGGGAATTTTGTAAAGTGTGAGAATCACAGCTGTTTACATCCTTCCCTGTGCTAATACCAGTGAGGCACTTGCCGCACTTTACCATTCCATAAATGATATGTATAACAAGAATCCACAGTTGGCTTACATAATAGCAGGTGACTTCAACCTAGTCAACCTGAAATCTGTACTACCCCACTACCACCAGAACGTGAACTTCACAACAAGGGGGGAAAACATTCTGGACTAGGTCTTCACCAATGTAAAAGTAGCTTATAAGGCAGTACCCCATCCTCATTTCAGTAACTCGGGCCATCTTGCCATTATGCTAGTTACTGCATACAGACCACTGCTAAACAGAAGTAAACCATCAAAGAAACAAGGAAAGGTATGGCCAGAGGGAGCAGTCTTGGCACTAAAGGATTGCTTTAAAAGCACAAACTGGAATGTGCTTAAGGAGATGGCTACAGTGAATCACCACATCAGCCTAGAGCAGTACTCAGAGTATGTGATGGCCTATATCTCAAAGTGTGTGGATGATGTGGCAGTCACCAAGAGCATCACCACACAGGCAAATGAGAAACCCTGGCTAATGAGTGGGGTAATGTGCTCCTGAAAGGACAGAATGCTGCATTCAAATCAAAGGACAAGGATGCCTTCAGGGTGGCCAGAGAGAAACTTAACAAGTTTTCTTACTCCATGAAGGGTTTTTAGAGCTGAGGCCCTAGAGTTTTGTCATTGTGCTTTTTAATAAATTGGTATCCTGGCATTGTTGTTGTTTTAATTTAAAATATAACAGACTACAGGCCTATTTCCTCTCAATGTGATGACAACACCAAATTCCTAAATGAGCTTAACATCTGCTTCAGCAATACCATGGCAAAAAATCTACCCCTCAAACAAAGTGATGAAGTGCTCTGCCTTAACCCAGCAAATGTTCAGAGGACCCTAAGTCAAGTAAATCCTAGAAAGGCAGCTGGTCCTGACAACATTCAGGGGCAGATACTCAGAGACTGTGCTGCTCAACCATCAACCAAAATCACAGATATATTCAACATATCTCTGGGCCAGGCCATAGTACCCAAGTGCTTCAAGAATACAACAATCATACCACTACACAAGAAGTCTCAGCCAACAAGCCTAAATGACTACCGTCCAGTTGCTCTCACCTCCACAGTAATGAAGTGCTGTGAGAGTTTGATCAAGGATTATCTATCATCAAGCCTACCTGCAACACTGGATCCACTTCAATTTGCTTATCGATCTAATTGCTCCACAACAGATGCCATCTCATTAGCACTTCACGAATCCATAGCACATCAAGAAAACAAGAACTGTTGCATTTAGATGCTATTCGTTGATTTTGGCTTTGGCTTCAAAGCGGTCATTCTGCAACATCTGATAGACAAGCTGGTCCAGCACTCCCTTATGTAACTGGATGCTGGATTTTCTCATTGACAGACCCCAAAAAGTATGTATGGGTAAAAACAACTCAAACAGCATAACACTGAGCACAGGAGTCCCTCAAGGATGTGTCCTGAGCATGCTGTTGTTCACCATGCTGACACATGACTGCATCGCCAGGCACAGATCAAACCAGATCATCAAGTTTGCTGATGATGCCACACTTGTAGGTCTTATCAGCAATGCTGATGAAACAGCTTACAGACTGGAAGTGAACCCTCTGATCAACCAGTGTGACATCAATAACCTGGCTTTGAATGGAAATAAGACCAAACAGTTAATAATGTACTTCAGGAGGAATCAGAATGCACATCATCCACTCTGAATTAAAGGGGAAACAGTGGAAAGGGTGAACAGCACCAAATTCCTGAGGGTGCACATCTCTGAGGACTTGTCGTGGTCAACAAACACTAACTACATTGTCAAGAAGGCACAACAACATCTACACTTCCTATGAAGGCTGAGAAAAGCAAACCTTCCATCCTCTGTCCTCAAAGCCTTCTGTAGAGGTACCATCAAAAGCAGCTTGACAAGCAGTCTCATAGTCTGGTATGGAAACTGCAAGGCTTTGGAATGCAAGTCTCTCTAAATGGTGGTGAGGATTATAGGATCCTTGATCCCATCTGTAAAGGACCTGCATGAGGTTTAGTGTCTAGGCAGAGCCAAAAAGATAGTCAATGACCTCACTCTCCCTTGTTCATAGACTGTTCTCCTGCTTGTCTTCAGGCAGACATTATCACAGCATTCATTGCAAGTCATCCAGATTTAGCAGGAGCTTCTTTCCACAAACCATCAGACTGTTGAACTCTAAAAACATACACAATAACAGGACATCAGGTCAACTGGTTGCATAGCTGAAGGAAAAACCGCTCTGTGCAATACTTTATGCAAATTGCTCTAAATGATGCAATAGCAAGGCTGATTCTTTCCTTACTGATGTGCAATAATCAGGAGACAAGATAACATTCCATTCAAATATAATAATTGTTAAGTCTCATATTCTGTGCAATATCGATTGAGCGCTGCTATTAGTTATATTAGGAAATAACCTATGTCATGGCAACTGTCATGTTCTTTTATGTTATTGTATGAGCTGTCTACTATTACTGTGTTATTAAATAGTCATGTTGTTTTCTTGTATTTGTATTAGCTGTCTGCACTTTGAGACCAAAGCAATGAAATTTCGTTCAGCGTTCACAGTTGTGTGGGTCTGAATGACAATAAAGTTTACTTTGACTTTAGTATACAGCACGAGATATTCGTAACAGTATAACAGCCAAATGAATTTATATTTTAATAACACCAGATCAACTGCTTCTGTGTGGTAGACAGTTGAGAGGCAATAATGCTCACTATGAGGGTGAAACTAAACCTTCCATCTAACCTACGGTATTTAGGAATTACTCAAAATCTACTCCAGCTAACCGATGATCAAATGCAATTTAACCCCCCCCCCCCCCCCATTATCACCTCTGTTTTCACAGACTTATTTCTAGTTGTACCTCAGTGCTTGAATAGTGGTATTAGTCCCCATACAACATTAATACAATGTTAAGTTTAGAAACAAACCACTATGGTGGAATAATAGCAAAAACAAATTATATAACAAAAGGAAGAAACTCATTATCCAAATTTACAAACTGAATGTGTCAAGCTTCAAAAAGGAACTTAAGAGGCTAAATAAGGAGCTTAGAAACAAAATTAAACAATTCAAGGGTAAGTATGAACTGAAAAGGACAACCACAAAATATTTTTCAACTATATTAGAGATTTTAGAAGCAAAACCTAACACTGCATTGAAGTGATACATAGAAATGACACATACTCAGTACCTGAAGCCATAGCAGATAAGTATAGCTAAAACCTTTACCCCCAGTTTCTTTCTAATTTTTCCATACATATTATCATGTCTGCACCTAGCCACAGATCACCTTTTGCAGGTCTTCGGATTACTCTACAAGGTCCAGATAATGTGCCCAACTGCTTTCTTATTAGCATCAAGTATAGCCTTGCTGACTTGTTATTAAATCTGTATATCCTGAGCATCTCAACTGGCTATGTGTGGTGGGAGGCATGCGGAACAGCTTTGAGCATCCCACTTTACATGGGCATATCCTCCACAGATCCTGGCAACTACAGAACAATACATTTTACCAGTCTTATGCATAAAGCAATGGTGCATACCACTATGGAACTTTTAAATATTGATAATGGCAGCCTGTGATGCCCCACCACTGGCCCAATAATCAAGGAGCCTCAATCCTCACCACTGGCAACAGTGGGGGACATGCACACTGAGAGGATGACAAGTTACACATACAGTATTTCCAGATGCAGCTCTCTGCATCAAGTGCAATTTCCCTTAAGAGGACACAGAGACCACAGTCAGTCTGGGCTGGTTTCTCCCTCTTTCTCTAGATCCCCAATAAGACTCCCCACTGGCACATCTATAGAGCTGAGATCTCAGCTGAGTGGCCAAGCCAAGACCTCCAGCACCCTCTCTGTCCAACCAGTGCTTCATGTCCCTGCCCAAGTAGCCTAAACACACACTCTTTGAGCTTTGATTTATATAAACACACACACACACACACACACACACACACACACACACCTGAAAAAGGCTGGCACAGGTTTAGTAGCTATGCCCCCTTTTCCCAGACTATAAGCTAGTTATTGCTACCACCAACCAACTCTTTATCAGCTACTTTAAGGCCCTTAACAAAGGGTTCCAATCTTACTGTGTAATGTTACTATTAATCCAAATGGTAGTTTGACCAAGAGCAAGGCTATTAGGAGTGGCCCACACAGTGTCACCAAGTAAACATGCAAGTCTCACAAATATCAGCCACAATGAAAGGCTTAAATGTATTTAATAATAAATAATAAAAGAACAAGAAAATACTATGTAAATAATCACAGTTACACCAGAGTTTAAAATAACAGGAAATATTTAAAACAACATTGCAGGACAGTCTCAGATAAATAAAGAAAACATCTAAGCTATACTTCACTATATCCCTGCCTGAATCTAAGAGAAATTACTGTACCCTAGTTAACTTACTTCCAGAGCAAGGCAAGAGTGTTGAATGGATCTTGTAGCTGATGTTGTTGGGTGCAAGTCAGACTACAGAATACTCTGTCTCTCTCAGAGAGTTCTTAAATTAACATCTCAAATATTACTGCTGGGTTAGCTTGCAGGATGGCATCATTTCTTGTCATCTGACTAAAGTTCCTAAGCTAAACCCCCTTGCTAGAAACTGCCAGCCTTTAGCATATACTTGTAAAAAATACAAAGCCCTCAGATCTTTGCAGCTGCTGGAAGACATAAAACGTTTACAAAGCAATGTAAAAGTCCCCCTTGTTTTAGACATCCTGTCTCCTTGCTGCATTGAAACCATCTTTTATGGCACAGTTATAAAATAATTTAATTTCAACTATTTTTTCTGAAGTTTTGCAAGTTAACCTTCTATGTTCCAGTTTTCACTATTAAAATATATACATGTACACAGTTACAATAATGTATATACATTTCTGTTCTTTTCCAGTAGGGTACACTGTGGATACAGCTTTAGGCTCAGTACTGTACAAAGCCTTTCAACACACACTTCTGTACCAGCAGTTTGATATACAGACAACATACAATTCTAATACATTTTTAACACAGTCATATGAATCATCTTGATATTCACAAATGACACATAACCATTCACAAAATTCCACTTCTATATAAATCATTTTACTATTCACAAGTGACATATAATTATTTACAAAACTTCAGATAGCTGGGACAGCAGTATCTCCTTTTGTCACACTCCCACCGCCCATGAAGACTGAAGTTAGTTTTTCAAGTGACCCTCGAAAATTGTTGCTTGAGAGGGATGACTAGCTGGGGATACATTACCCCATTCCCTATCTTGAAATTCACGCTGCCCTGGGATTGATTACCCCAGTACAGTGCTGCATGGTCTTGTCATATGCCTGCAACCCTAAACTCCACCATAGTAATTTGGGATTTGGCTGACTGGCTCCCTGTAGCCATAGATCCCTCTCAGACTCCTTCTGCCTTGTACTGCAAATACTTAGCACCAGGGCCTCCCTATGATGGTAAGGTTTCATCATGTTAACATGGTACAGTTTGTGACCCTGCCTCCTGCCTAGCAGTTCTACCATGTAGTTAACATCACTGATGTTCCTTACCACTTTGAAGGGTCCCTCCCAAGCTACCTGCAGCTTGCTGTGCCTGACAGAAATGAGAACTATTACCTGCTGCCCTACAGCATACTCTCTAGCTTGAACATTCCTGTCATACCACATCTTCTTCTGCTGTTGGGCTTCTGCCAAGTTCTCCTGGGCTAAGCTGGGCATTGTCCTGAGGTTCATGATATATGCCACAACAGACTCATTGTGGGATTCACACTCACTCTCCTACTCATCATGAATCAAATCTAGAGGACACCTCACCCTATGTCCATATAGCAACTCAAAGGGTGAAAAACCTGTGGATTCCTGGGGCACCTCCCTGCAAGCAAACAACAGATGGGGCAAATATTTGTCCCACTCCTTCTTGAACTGGTCTGCAAATGCCCGTAGCATGCTCTTTAGTGTAGAGTTTAACCTCTGAACGAGACTATTAGTCTGGTGATGGTAGTGGGTAGTCTTTAGGTGCTTCACCGCACAAGCGCTCCCACAAACAAGCCAGCAGGTCTGATGTCAAATTGGCACCTCTGTCAGTCAGTATTTCTTTTAGGAAACCTACCATGCTGAAAATCTCTAACAAAGTACTTGCCACCTTTTCTGCCTCAGTGGAGGACAGGGCCCCCACCTCAGGATACCTCGTAGCATAATCTACTACCACTAGGATATACTTCTTCCCTGTGGAACTTGGGGTACTCAGAGGCCCCACAATATCCATAGCCACCCTCTGAAATGGCTCCTCAATCACAGGCAATGGCATCAAAGGAGCCTTGACCTTATCCTCTGCCTTGCCTATGTTTTGGCATTGCTCACAGGTCCTGCAGTACCCTGTTACATCTCTGGAAATCCCAGGGCAATAAAAGTTCTGTATAATATGTCTCTTTCTATGTTTTATGCCCATATAACTTGCAAAGGGAATGTCATGGCCTATGGCTAGAAGTGCCAGATGGTAGGCTCTGGGCACTACCAGCTGCTATATTTTCCTCACCCTCCAGCCCTCCTCCCTCAAGTGTCCACTCTCTAGACAGTAACCATTTGTCCCAGTATACAAATTCCCCTTTTCCTTGACAATCAGGTGCCTCACTGGCTACCTCCCTCAGGCCTTGTAATGTAGGGTCTGAGAGCTAAGGCTGTCTCAATTCTCCCTTGGTAACCCTTCCCAGCTCCCCTTCCACAGGAATTCTGGTATCCTCTGACAGCAGTGTCTTATTGTCAGCCTGGGTACTACTACTCACCTCTGCCCTTGCAGTCACTCTGTCCAAAGGAATATCAGTACCCACAAACAGCTGTGGCTTACCTTCAGTCTCACTGCTACAGGGTAGTGCCCTCCCTGAAGTAACCACGACACCAGTCCTGGCTTCAAGACTGCAGTCTGTCTGGATCCCCCGGGCCCCAGGCTACCAGACCCACAGGCTTGTCTCCAAGCCTGACTGCGTGTCACTGCATGCATACAAGGTACTGCATTATCAAAATCATTCCATGTCAGGACATCTGCAGGGATATCCTCAAACACACCTACTTGCTGGCTTCCTTTTCCACCCTCCCAGTCAAAGTGAACCCTAGCCAAAGGTATTTGTAATGGGGTCCCTCCTAAAGCTCTGACTGGAGTAGATTGCCCAAGCAAGTAGTGCTCTTCTTTAACCATTACAGACTTCACAATGGTTATGTCAGAGGTTGTGTCTCTCTTAGCAGTGGCCTGTTTCCCATTTACTAAGATAGGATATAACCTCTTGTTGTAGTTTGGTACCCTTGTTGTCTCCAGACAACTTACTGCTGGCATTCTGTCTTTTTCACTTACTGGTTTCTCCCACCTTGCCTCTGTGGACATCTATATGCAACATGGCCCCACTGGTTGCATTTATAACATTTAACCCTTGTTCCTGGCTGTGTACCTGGACTAGTGGCTTCCCCTGCTACTGGCAGACTCTGTTGGGGTGGTTTAGGCTGCCCACCTTGGGTTCTCTTAGACCCATGAGCAGCACTGGGTATCCCTTTCCTGTGCAGTGATGCCCTGTTTGCTAGGTATAGGTCTCCCTTCTTCCCTAACTCATCTGCAGTATTGCATTGCCTATCTGCTAACCAGATTCTCATGTCCTCAGTCTAAGTGTTAAGGGCTTGTTCCCTCTCCAAAAGGTCTGCCAGCCCTACAGAAGTGGTGACCTGACACCCAGTAACCCACCTATGAAAATAAATGCTTGGTTCAGCAATATATTCACACATACTTTCATCTACCTTGTGTCTATGCTCACAAAACATTTTCCTATAAGCTTCAGGTGATAACTTAAAACATTCTAAGAGACAGTTTTTAACACTATTATAATTTAAGCAATCAGCATCAGACAATTTAGAAATAGCAGTTACAGCTTTACCATGGGGTAAGGGGGTCAGGAACTGTACCCAAAGCCCTTGGTCAACATTATACTGTTTACATACACTTACAAACATATGAATGAAACTATCAAAATTACCATCCTCTGTAAATTGTGGAAGAAATGTACTGACCTTTGTTGCTTCTGGGGTTTGGTCACACTCTTCCCCATTATCTCCATAACCCTGGTGAAGAGTCAGCATCTACTTTTCCTGTTGCCTCTGGCTCTCATTCGCCTCAGCTTCCAGACATCGTAGTTTATCATTTTCCTCAGCCTCCAGACATCTCAGTCTCTCTGCTGCTTCTATTTCCAAATGTTTGGCCTCCAGTTCAAGTCTCTTTAACTCCAGATGGATTTTTAAGTCCTCTGTGGAAAGGTTGAACTGTCCATTTTCTGAGAGTTGTACCCAAGGCCAGTCTGATTGTCCCCCTGGTTGCCGATTTGCAATGCAGCTGTGACTAAAGCTGCAATAATTTCTGCTTTAGTCAGGTTGGCATGCCCCAGTCCTTGGCTTGGCACATCTCAGCCAACTGGCTCCTTGTCAGCTTGCCATACTCTTCTGCTGGCATCCTTCCCTGCTTTCCTTGACTAATTAATCTAACAAAAAAAAATAAGACTATTGGCATATGAAACTCTGAATGTTCATTGTGTGGATGATTGAGAGTACAAACACCTTCCTTAGTGACCACTGTTTACAGGCTGCAGGAATTCAATATCCACACCACTGAATCCTAATGTGTGGATATCCCACCACTGCCAAACAATGAATATGTTAATTAAAAAAACTGGAATAAACTACCACTTGACATCTGATACTGCAGACCCAAACTACAATTCAGAAAGGCAGTAAAAAATCACTTAAGCAAAAATAAACTATGCCTATGCTATCTCCCCCCTGACTGACCCCATCCCTATAGCCCACTCACTATCTCACCTTACTTCTACTTCAGTGAAACCCTACCTTCCTCCTCATCATCCTTCACTTCAGCACTGCAAACCATCTTTACGAACTCTCTGCCTCAAACCTACACCCTTAAAAAGATTTTTCACGCTACCTCCTCTTCTCCCTCTCACAGCCAGTCTGATCTCTAGTGATGTATAATTTTTAACAGTTGATAGACTAAGCTTAGAAACACTTACCTAATTACCCTTTACCTCACTGTAACCACTGTTCTTTGCCTTGTAAATTTTATCAGTATTGTTTTTTTTACTCTGCACTGTACCCTAATACATGCTGATATGTAGAGACTAATTGTCATTCATGTTAACCTGCGTTTGTATATATCTACTTGTGATTTTGTATTATTATCTTTTTTGATTTTCCTTATTATCTTTATACTAAGTCTGCCTAAATGTATGTATTAACTGTGGAGCTTTTCTCCCTGGGTCTTCACTGAAAAAGGGCTCTGTCCCATCTGAACCAACCTGGTCAACAAATGTCAAATAAATAAATAAATATGTGATGCCCCACCACTGGCCCAGTAATCAAGAAGCCTCAATCCTCACCAATGGCAACAGTGGGGGACGTACACACTTGGAGGATGACAAGTTACACGCACAGTATTTCCAAAAGCAGCTTTCTGCATCAAGTGCAATTTCCTTTAACAGGATGCAGAGACCACAGTCAGTCTGGGGCTGGTTTCCCCCTCTTTCTCTAGATCCCCAGTATGACTCCCCACTGGCACAGCTATAGAGTTGAGATCTCAGCTGAGTGGCCAAGCCAAGACCTCTAGTACCCTCTCTGTCCAGCCAGTGCTTTGTGTCCCTGCCCAAGTAGCTGACACACACACTCTTGAGATTTGATTTATACACACACACACACACACACACACACACACACACACACACACACACACACACACACACTCACACACACACTCCTGGGAAATGCTGGCACAAGTTTAGTAGCTAAGCCCCCTTTTGCCCAAACTATAAGGTAGTTATTGCTGCCACCAACTAACTCTTTATCAGCTACTTTAAGACCCTTAACAAGGGGTGTCCAATCTTACTGTGTAATGTTACTATTAATCCAAATAGTAATTTGACCAAGAGAAAAACTATTAGGAGTGGTCCACAAAGTAACATGCAAACATGCAAGTACTCTCAGAGCTTAAATATGTATCACAAATATCAGCCACAATGAAAGGTTTAAATATATTTAATAATAAATAATAAAAGAACAAGAAAATACTCAGTAAATAATCACAGTTACATCAGTGTTTAAAATCACAGGAAATATTTAAAACAACATTGCATGACAGTCTCAAATAAATAAATAAAATATCTAAACAATACTTCACTGTATTCCTGTCTGAATCTAAGAGAAATTACTGTACCCCTAGTTAACTTACTTCCACAGCAGTCCAAGCCTGAAATACAAAATACTCTGTCTCTCTCAGAGAGATCTTAAATTAATATCTCAAATATTACTGCTGGGTTAGCTTGCAGGATGACATCACTTCTTGTCATCTGAATTTAGTTCCCAAGCTAAATCCCATTGTTAGAAACTGCCAGCCTTCAACATCTAATTGTGAAAAATACACATCCCTCAGATCTTTGCAGCTCCTGGAAGACGTAAAACAATAAAACACTTACAAGACAATGCAGACGCCTCCCTATATTTAGACATCCTGTCTCCTTGCTGCACTTACACCATCTTTTATGGCACAGTTATAAAATGATTTAATTTCAACTATTTTTTTTCAGGTGTTGCAAGTTAACCTTCTATGTTCCTGTTTCCACTGTTAAAATATATGCATTTATACAGTTACAATAGGGTATATAAATTTCTGTTCTTTTCCAGTAGGGTACACTGTGGATACATCTTTAGGCTCAGTACTGTACAAAGCCTTTCAACACACACTTCTGTACCAGCAGTTTGATATACAGACAACATACCGTTCTAATACATTTGTAACACAGGAATAGGAATCATCTTGATATTCACAGATGACACATAACCATTCACAAAATTCCAGACAGCTGGAACCTTTTAGGTTCATAGGTAAGTACTAGGTTATCTGCCCAAGGGCATTTATAAGTCTATCTAGAATGGGTTGGCTTTCACCACCCCCTTAGATTAGTTCCCTGTGCCTCTGTCCAGCAGAGCCATTAGTTCCCTGCGCCACTGTCCAGCAGAGCCACTGCAGTGATCCCCGGGTTAATTTTCTGTTTCCCATCCACCCGTCAAGGTTTCTCTTGAAGAGTGTTAGTGAGGGGCTCTGCCTTATGTATATTGGAATCCTGTTCCGGGAGTCTCTGGGATAGGAATCTATCCCTCCAGCATGTCCTATTTATCATTCTGGTGAGGTTTATATCTCTACAGCGTGTGGCTCTCCGGGATTTGTTTTTTTTTTTTTAGGTGGATCAGGTCCATCAATTCTGGGTTGGACATGGCCTTATAGGTTCATTGTATGTCAGGCAGAGATTACCTCTGAGTAAGCGGTATGCAACTGAGTACAGCTGGAGTTTCTTGAGTCAGGCTACATAGGGCATCTGTCTGAGGCCAGTAATCCTCTTGGTGAGGTACTTTTGTGGTCTTTCCAGCTGTTGCAGGTGTCTTGTAAGGTGCATCCCAAATGGGGTGTTGTATTCTATGATGAGTCTAATGAGTGATGAGTGAGAGGCACAATAACCTCTTTTGTTCTAGATGCGAACCTTTTTGTGATTAGGTGGGCCACATAGAAGGATTTTCTAACCACCTTGGCAATATGATTATCAAAGGAGAGATTACTATCTACTTGGGTCCCCAGATCCCTTATTACATTTTCTGTATTTAGGGGACTACCACCTATGTGGTAGTTCGCGGGTACTTTGTTTTTTTCAAAGGGGATGACTATGCACTTTTTGGCATTTAGCTTGAGGCCATGATTTTGACACCAGGTATCCATCTCAGTGAGACCCATCTGGAGGGTGTCTGTATGAGCCAGAGAATCAATTATGACCCCTAGTTTGCAGTCGTCTGCGAACTTGGTCAGCCATAGTCCTCCTATGCTTGCCTGTACCTCTGAGAAGTATATACCGAACAGGAGGGGTCCTAGGACTGAGCCCTGGGGGACGCCACTTGTAACCGGTTTAGAGTCGGATGTCGAGCCTACAACTCTTACCATGTGCGTTCTATCCATGAGCCAGGTGGCAACCCACATATGATGTAGGGGTTTATGTTCAAACTGGTGAGCTTGTCTATAATACTAGAATGGGGAATGGTGTCAAAAGCCTTTGCAAGGTCTAGGTAGGCTGTGTGGACCTCCTTTCCCTCATCTAATGCCTTGGTAACCATCTCAAAGAAGTCCACCAGGTTTAGGAGGCATGATCTGCCCTTAACAAAGCCAAACTGGGTAGGGTCCAAGGTTTGGAGGCTCCCAATGTCTCTGTTAATGAGTTCCATGATGATGCGTTCCATAGCCTTGCAGACCAGGCTAATCAGGCTTATAGGGTGATAGTTCCTGGGGTCTGTTTTGGCTCAACCTTTGTGGAGTGGGATAACTGTTGCTGTATGCCACTCTGTGGGTACGTAGCCTGTAGAGAGCTGAGTTTGAACAGTGTGTTTAGGTGTGGGGTTAGTTCATTTTGGAGCTCATGTAAGACACAGCCTGGGACACCATCCGGTCCCATTGAAGCTGTGTTTTTGGCTTTGGATAGGACTGTTTTAACCTGTGAGTCGGTGATTGATGGAGCCCCTACATTCTTCTGGTATGCTTATGGGCCCTTTAGGGGATGAGAGGAGGGTGAAGTTTGCACTAAACCTGTCTGCCAGAATGTTGGCAATATCAGTCGGTTCAGTGTATTTTGTGCCATTCTGCACTAACTCAGAGCAGATCTGAGAGGTTTCCACTTAGGTTCTTGACATAGGTAAAGAACACTTTGTGGTTATCTTTGGAGTCATTGGCAATTTTTCTTTCGAAACTAGCCTTGGATGATTTAATGAGGGATCGTAGTTTCTTGCAGATACTGATCAGGGATGTCTTTCCTTCTTGGGATTTTACTCTTTTCTGTACTAGTTTCCTCCTTCTGTTGTATAGCTTGTTTATGGCAGGGGTCCACCAGACTGGTTTCCTTTTCTTGGAGGAGTGAGTCTTGGTTTTACTTGGGATAGCATGATCCATGCATTCCTGCAGATGCTTATAGAGTGCCTTTGTAAATGTTTCAGCAGCTTAGACAGCATTGTCCTTTAGCATGGGGGCTGTGAACCTTTCCATTTCGGTCTTAAGTAACGTGAAGTTTGATTTTGAAAAGTTTTTCATGGTGGTTTCCTTGATTTTGGGTGGAAGCAGAATGTGGATATCCATAGTGATTAGTCTATGGTCTGATCTAACCAGCGAGGGGTTGACCTCCGGTGTGGAACACTGGTTGCCCATGTTGGTGATGACCAGGTCCAATATGTTGTTCCCTCTGGTGGGGGTGTTGATCAGTTGATCCAGGGCGTTCGAGTTTATAAATTCTAGGAAGCGTTGGGCAAGGGAGTTAGTACTTGAGTAGTTCTCCCAGTTTATGTTTGGGTAATTGAAATCTCCCAGTATTAGGGTGTTTGGTATGACCTTCATATTTCCCAGTGTCTCCAGAAATGCAGAATGGGGGTCCTGGGCCATGGTGGGTGATCTGTAGCAAGCTACAATTTGGATTGCAGTTTTGCCCATTGCTAGTTGCACATGGATGATCTCTGATGCATTATGCTGCACCACTAACCTAGAGGTGTGGGTATCCTTGATGAATATGGATACACCCCCGCCTTTTGTGTTTCAGTCCTGGTTCTGTGGCCAAAAGGTATGGTATGAGTTATAGCCTAGTAGTGCTGGGGTGCTCTCAGGAGCCTTAAACCAGGTTTCTGTTACTGCACAGATGTCGATGTTCTCCATACGGAGGAGTGTCTTGAGTGCATACATTTTGAGGTTTAGACTTCTGGCATTGAGTAGCATTACCCTCAGTTTTTGGTTACTTGTGCTATTTATGGTGGTGGGTTTGTCTTTTGAGCTTTGCCTAAAAAGGCACTATGGGGGCGGCAAGACCCTTGGCCAGTATTTGAAAGCCTAAGGGTGACAGGTGCAAGCCATCTCTTGCAAAGCAACATGGCTTGTCGAGCATGTCATCCCAGGCGGACAGATACTGGATCCCCTTTGAATGACACCAGAAACTTAGACAATTGTTGAAATTGATCATTTTTTTCTTTATACTCTGGCATCATTCTTGGTGAGGGCAGGATGCTACTCAGGGTCAGGGTCATACTGGCCTGGGTTACATGATCAGAGAGCTCTTCCATGTCTCTTTTCATGTAGTCCAGGGAGGTACATCTCAGGTCATTCACACCAACATGGACAATGACAGAGTTGTATTTGTACTTTTTCTGGAGTGACCTGAGTGCTTGTGTTATGTGGCGGATCCTGGCACCCGACAGGCAGCTAACTGTAACCTTCTCCTTGTCCAGCCTAGTTAGTGGAACATCAGTGTGCCTGACTATAGAGTCACCTATTACTAGTGTGCTGGGTATGTTATTTTGCATTAAGGGCTGTGATTGCATGGCACACTAATTATGTGAAGTATGTGTTTCATGGTTGGGGATGGGGTGTGGCGGTTGCTTGGATGTCTGCTTTGGAGGTCTCTGTTGCTTTTGCAGATTTTTATTTAGAGCCACTGAGTATGTTTTCATGTATTCATGTGTGTTATTTGCTGGTGTTGGTTTATTAGGTCTATGTGAGACTGGTGGTGTGTTGCAAGTATTACCCTTCTCCTCTTGACTGTCAGTTCCAGTCATGGGTTGAAAGAGTTTTGCCTCCAGTTTGGCTGTATAATTGCATCTCTCGCATATAATAGTGTTTGGTGGTAGGAGGAGTGGGTTGTCTGTGTACATGAGGCAGTTGTAACATTGCCTCAAAATGCCCAGATTCACCAGTTGGACTGGAGAGTACACTGGAAACTGCCCTTTGGCAGTTACACTTGTACAACTTGTACAATTGTTACACTTCTATATAAATCATGTTAATCACAAATGACATATAATTATTTACAAAACTCCAGATAGCTGGGCTGGCAGTATCTTCTTTTGTCACATAGCCTACAGTGCATGGACCCAAACTAATCTGGGTTTGTGTTTGTAAAAGGTAGATCTTGCCTCCTAAACTTAGTAGACTTTTTTGAAAAAAAAAGTCATGGAAGCCCTGGATGAAGGCAAATCACTGCACACTGCTAACTTCTGCTTGGCATTATTTGTAAGCTTCTTCTTTCGGCTGCTCCCATTAGGGGGCTGCCACAGCAGATCAACTGTTTCCATTTCTTCCTGTCCTCTGCATCTTACTCTGTCACACCAACCACCTGCATGTCCTCTCTCACCACATCCATAAACCTTATCTTAGGCCTTCCTCTTTTCCTGTTACCTGGCAGCTTCATCCTTAGCATCTTTTTCCCAATATACTCTGCATCCCTCCTCAGCACATGTCCAAACCAACATAATCTTGCCTCTCTGGCTTTGTCTCCAAACCTTCCAACCTGAGCTGACCCTCTAATATACTTATTCCTAATCCTGTCCATCCTCGTCACACCCAGTGCAAATCTTAACATCTTCAACTCTGCCACGTCAAGCTCTGACTCCTGCCTTTTTGTCAATGCTACTGTCTCCAACCCATATAACATAGCTGGTCTCACTACCCTCTTGTAGACCTTCCCTTTCACTCTTACTCGTATTTGTCTGTCACAAATCACTCCTGACACTCTTCTCCACCCACTCCATCCTGCCTGTACTCAACATTAATCTTAACTGTTGAGCCCAAGTACTTAAACTCATTCACCTTCGCCACTTCTACTCCATGCATCCTCACCATTCCTCTGCCCTCCATCTCATTCACACACATATATTCTGTCTTAGTCCTGCTGACCTCCATTCCTCTTCTCTCTAGAGCATATCTCCACCTCTCCAGGGTCTCCTCCACCTGTTCCCTACTCTCACTACAGATCACAATGTCATCTGCAAACATCATAGTCCACTGGGACTCCTGTCTGATCTCGTCTGTCAACCTGTCCATCACCATTGCAAATAAGAAAGGGCTCAGAGCTGATCCTTGATGTAATCCCACCTCCACCTTAAACGCATCCGTCACTCCCACCGCAGACCTCACTGCTGTCACAGTACCCTCGTACATATCCTGTATCACTCTTACATACTTCTCTGACACTCCCGACTTCCTCATACAATACCACAACTCCTCTCTAGGCACCCTATCATATGCTTTCTCTAAATCCACAAAGACACAATCCAACTCCTTCTGACCTTCTCTGTACTTCTCCATCAACACTCTCAGAGCAAACATCGCATCTGTAGTGCTCTTTCCTGGCATGAAACCATACTGCTGATCACTAATCATCACCTCCCTTCTTAACCTAGCTTCCACTACTCTTTCCCATAACTTCATGCTGTGACTGATCAGTTTAATCCCTCTGTAGTTACTACAGCTCTGCACATCACCCTTATTCTTAAAAGTCGGTACCAAAACACTTTTTCTCCATTCCTTAGGCCTCCTCTCACTTTCCAAGATTTCATTACACAATCTAGTTAAAACTCCATTGCCATTTTACCTAAACACCTCCATGCTTCCACAGGTATGTCATCTGGACCAACAGCCTTTCCGTTCTTCATCCTCTTCATAGCTATCCTTACTTCCTCCTTGCTAATCCACTGCACTTCATGATTCACTATCTTCACATCATCCAACCTTCTCTCCCTCTCATTCTCTTCATTCATCAACCCCTCAAAGTACTCTTTCCATCTGCTCAACACACTCTCCTCGCTTGTGAGTACGTTTCCCTCATTATCCTTTATCACCCTTACCTGCTGCACATCTTTACTAGCTCGGTCCCTCTGTCTAGCCAATTGGTACAGGTCCTTTTCTCCCCCCTTAGTGTCCAACCTTTTATACAACTCTTCATACGCCTTATCCTTAGCCTTCGCCACCTCTCTCTTTGCCATGCACCTCATCTCCTTATACTCTTGTCTACTTTCTTCATCTCTTTGACAATCCCACTTCTTCTTCGGCAACCTCTTTCTCTGTATACTCTCCTGTGCTTCTTCATTCCATCACCAGGTCTCCTTGTCCTCCTTCCTCTTTCCAGATGTTACACCAAGCACCCTTCTAGCCATCTCTCTTACTAGCTCTGCTGTAGTTACCCAGCTATTCGGTAACTCTGCACTGCCACCCAGTGCCTGTCTTAACTCTTCCCTGAACATCACTTCACAATTACCCTTTTTCAATTTCCACCATTTAATCCTTGGTGCTGCCCTCACACTCATCCTCCTCTTCTTGATCACCAATGTCATCCTACAAACCACCATCCTATGCTGCTTAATTACACTTTCCTCTGCCACCACTTTACAGTCTCCAATCTCCTTCAGATTGGCCCTTCTACATAAGATATAATCCACCTGTGTGCATCTTCCTCCACTCTTGTATGTCACCCTATGCTCCTCCCTCTTGTTAAAATACTTATTCATCACAGCCATGTCCATCCTTTTCGCAAAACCCACTACCATCTGACCTTCTGCATTCCTTTGCTTAACACCATACCTACCCATCACTTCCTCATCCCCTCTGTTCCCTTCACCAACATGCCCATTGAAATCTGCTCCAATCACCAGTCTCTCACCCTTGGGTACAGTCATCACCACTTCATGCAACTCACTCCAAAATTTTCTTTCTCATCCATCGCACACCCAATTTGTGGAGCATATGCACTAACAACATTCATCATTACGCCATCAATTTCCAGCTTCATAAACATCACTCTATCCGACACTCTTTTCACCTCCAAAACACTCTTAGCATACTGTTCCTTCAGGATAATGCCTACACCATTTCGCCTCCCATCCACACTATGATAAGCTAATCAAACTAAAAGTAAACTGTTATGTAACCCACTGGATAGCAAACTGGCTTGTTAATAGAGCCCAGTCTATCAGTGCAAGCAACACAGTCTCATCTAAAAGGCTTGTTACTATTGAGGTCCCTCAGAAATCTGATCTGGGGCCACTTCTGGTCGGTCTTTACTTCTTCTCTGATGTTAAAGCTGTTAACATGGGTTTGTGGCTGACCAGGTTTGCAGATGATTGAAACCTTGGTACAATCACAATTTCTACTGGACTCCCTTATCTTCTAAGAAGATCTCTCACATGAAAATAAATTATGCTAAGATCAGGACTTAAAACTAAATGGTAAAGATGTAGTATTGTATCCGTTAAGAAACATGAGCACCCATGTACCAACCATATACATAGTGCTCCCCCTTAAAAGTGACACAGTCATTAAGGACTTAGGCACCTTTGTAGACAGCGAGCTCTCCTTTGACCACTAGTTATCAACTGTCCACTTACCTTGCTCGATTAATTATCAAGGGTATATTTTCATGTTAAAGTAAGTTACTCCTCCCTTATAAGACCCATAACAGAAAATAATGCTCCTTTTGGTATGTACTTGTCCAGACATATTACTTAACTTGAAAAACTCCAGTAATTCTTCATAAAAAATCAAGGGCATTGCATTTGTGTGTTACACAGACCACCTTAAAGTGTCTTCTCCCTTTCCTGTCTTGTAAAGATTCTTAAAAGATTACCTCTGCTTAAAAATCCTCAATTGACAGTCCAATGTGACCTCCTTCATGTTCACACAACAAATAACACCATAAACTTCTGCGTGAAAAATAAAACTTCTACCACAATAGAGAACTTGCTGTCAGGATAGATAACTCTCCCAAAGAATTCCTGTCCTTTGGAACAGACATCCAGCTAAGCAAAGTAGCTCCTTAACTCTCTTCATACATAATGTAGACGAGTGAATGTTTGTTTGTCTTTTCGGCTTTTCCCGGTAAGGGGTCGCCACAGTGGAACTCTAGTCTGCTAATGATTGGCAGTCGATTTTTATGGTGCCGAGTTGCCAGCCCGACGCCCAACCTTCAGTGAAGGGACGCCCATTCACGCATGTCTTTTGGAGGCCACTCGAACGTGGGGAGGACATACAGACTCCACACAGAAGGCACTCCAGCTGAGAATCGAACAGGAGAACCTCTTGCTGTGAGGCAACAACGCAACCGCTGTACCACCAATGTAGGCGAGTGAATAAGAAACCATAAATTTATCCCAAGTTTGCCACCTCAATTACACACGGAAGAGGGAGTAAGTAGTGACACTCAAAATAAAATGTAGCAATTAGTGGGACATCAGTGGCCAGGCTACAAATGCCCTTACAGATCAATAGCCTAGTATGACCCTAAGAATTTATAAGAATGAAGGGGAAAGTGTTTTTTTCCCATTCCATTATACTCTGTGTAACCACTCATTATGAGAATTGGAAGCAAAACGACTACAGCCAAACATTAATTAATACAGAGGATGGGAGCTATTATGCAGCACTGTTTAGATGAAAATGCCTAGCAAAAGACAGAATAACAACATAACAACAAAAAAAAAACAAATATTTTAATAATACCAGGTTAGCTGCTTCCATGTTGTAGACATTTGCATAGTAAATACATGAGCCTTTCCATCTCTAACTTCTCAAGACATTAAGAGATTGGACTTGAACTGGGCACAAAGTCCATGTTCACAAGTAAGGTAATGGTAATTTCTCTTTTCTGTCTCACCGTGATGGAAGGTTCAGACACAGGCCATACACTGCTTTGCATAATCTAGATAGAAACAAAATAGAAGGATGCTTAGAGTTTTGTTTGTTTACTTAACTGGTAAATGTGATTACTTTAGTATCTCCCCTCTAACTAGCACCCAACACAGTTAGCCTATACATTGAAGACTATGATGTTTCTTTTAATTTTTCGGTGTCTGTACATTTAATGAATCAGGTTCATAGGTTTGTACTAGGCTATCAGCCCTAGGGCCTATACAAGCCTAGCCATAACAATTCCCTGGCTATTTCTTCCCACCCTATTTACTTCCCTGGACCCCTGTCTAGCAGGGCGACTGACATGATCCCTGGGGTGAATTTCCTTTCTCCCATCCAATCATCAAGGTTCCTTTTGAAGAGGGGCAAAGAGGCGCTCTGCTTGACATACATGGGCAGTCTGTTCCAGAGTCTGGGGAGTCTCTGGGTCAGGAACCTATCCCTCCAGCATGTTTTGTTTATTGTGATGACAAGGTTTAGATCCCTGGAGCATGTGGCTCTGAGGGATTGGGATTTCTTTAAGTGTAGCATGTCCAACAGCTCTGGGTTTGACATGGCCTTGTATGTTAAGCAGAGATCGCCTTGGAGTAGACGATATGCGACAGAGTATAGCTGGAGTTTTTTAAGGTGGTCAACATAGGGCATCTGCTTTAGGCCTGTGATTCTTTTAGTGAGGTATTTCTGCGGCCTTTCCAGTTGTTGCAGATGTTCTGAGAGGTACATACCAAATGAGGCATTGTATTCTATAATGGGTCTAATGAGGGATGAGTACAGTGGGACAATGACCTTCTTTTTTCTGGATGAAAAGCCCTTAGTGATGAGGTGTGCCACATAGAAGGATTTCCTGACTGTTGTGGCAATGTGGTTATTAAAGGTGAAACTGCTGTCCACCTGTGTTCCTAAGTCTCTTATCACACTTTCTGTGTTTAGTGTACTGCCACCTATATGGTAATTCACGGATACATGTTTTTTCCCAAAGGGGATAACTATACATTTCTTGGCAATGAGCTTGAGCCCATGGCATCAAGCATCTGTTTCTGTAAGGCCCTTTTGTAGAGTATCCACATCATTTGGGGATTCAATAATGGCTCCCAGTTTACAGTCATCTGCGAACTTTGTTAGCCAGAGTTCCTTAGTGTTGGCCTGTACTTCAGAGGAGTAGATGCCAAACAAGAGAGGTCCCAGGACTGAACCCTGAGGTACTCCACTTGTCTGGAGCTGGATTTTGAGTCAGATACTTTTACAGTGTGGGTTCTGTCAGTAAGCCAGTTGGCAACCCATCGAGTGACGTAGGGATTAATGCCCAGCTTAGAAAGTTTATCTATGATTCCAGAGTGGGGGATGGTGTCAAAGGCCTTGGCGAGGTCCATATAGGCTGTGTGGACTGCCTTACCCTTGTCCATGGCTCTGGAGACTGATTCGAAGAAGTCTATCAGGTTCAGGAGACAAGATCGGCCCTTCACTAACCCAAACTGGGTGGGGTCCAGTGTTTTAAGGTTACCAATGTCTTTGTTTATAAGTTCCATGATAATACGTTCCATGGCCTTGCAGATCAGGCTCGTCAGACTATTGGGGCTGTAGTTCCCGGGATCCAAGGTGGTTCCCCCCTTGTGGAGTGGGATAATTGTAGCTGTGAGCCACTCAGTGGGCACGAAGCCTGAGGTGAGGGTATGATTAAACATGACACTTAGGTGAGGTGCAAATTCATTTTGTAGTTCATGTAGTACACAGCCCGGGATGTCATCTGGTCCTATGGATGCTGTATTCTTAGCTTTGGAGAGTGTGTTTTTTACCTGTGTGGCCGTTAATACCGGAATTTGGCAATCTTCCGGTATTGAGATGGGCCATTTAGGGGGTGAGAGGGGGGGTGAAGTTGGCACTGAATCGATATGCCAGGATATTGGCAATATCCTTGGGAACAGCATATTTAATGCCATTCTGTTGTAGCTCAGAGCAGATCTGAGCATTGCCATTTAGATTCTTGACATAGTTATAGAATGCCTTGTGGCTGTCTTTGGAATCTTTGACAATTTTATTTTCGCAATTAAATAAATATATGGTATACAACAGGGGAAGACAGTGCAACCTCTCTTACTTCAGCATGCTTCTGTGATGTTTTTCTGGTCTGGTGTCTCTTCTGTATAATACATGGGTTAACCAGTAGGCTGGGATTTTTTTTCCACATAAGAATAAATGATGGGTTTGCACTGTTCTCTGCTTTATTTCTTTCAGCTGAGGAACTACATTTTGAAGTACATAATAGTAAAGAGAAGTAAATGTTCTGCATTTGCCAGGACCTGTAGATTACAAGTTTGAAAGTATGTTTTCCTGAAACCTGTGTGTATTATTATGCTGGATAGTTATTACTACAGACAAAGAGGATGTAAATGGAGTCATGTTTATCGTGTGAGTAAAAACATCATCTGCCACCATGAAGCATTTTAGATCAAGTTTATGATGAGAAAAGAAATATGTAATAATCGTTGCCTCCGTAATATTCTAGACCCTCATTATTGAAGTAGTGGTTTCATATTTTTAAACAGCTTTTCCCCAGGTAAAACGTCTTGTTCCCCTCACAGAAACTGCATACTTTGCAGCAAGAGTCATGGGGAACGTTGACTATACAGAAAGCAGCTATGTCAGGTGTCTGTAATTCCAATGTGCTATGCAATCATTTGTTCATTTTGGGTAAAAATAAATTATATTTCCTATTTGGAAATTTATTCAGGATCTGCTGAATACTACAACAGCATTCTAATACTGCTGAATCGTGAGTGCGGATGTTTTGAGCCTGAATCTTCACAGAAATGTATTTGTCTCTCAGAAACTACAGACTGTGCAAAGAGAGATATTCTTAAATCATGTCAACTGCTTAGGAAGCAGTTGTGACAGATGAAGACATTGCAAGTTTTTAGAAGTATTTTGTCTGAATGCCATGTACCAACAGCACTCAGGGGAGCAAAATATAGAAGAAAAAGAAGAATTTGTGTATTAGGGGATACACTTCAGTGTACATATTGTATTATAAAGTCAGCTCCAGAGACACACACCAACAATAAATATAAAGGGAGTAGTTTATTGGAGATGAGTTTTTTTCTATAAATCATAATGTGTGGATTACAGCTCAGCTGAAAAAAGTTTGGTCAGTCCCTGTAATACCAAGACAAGTGTTTTTTTTGTTTTTTTTTTTAACATAGCAGTGACTACAAAGCAACTTTAAATAGTAATACAAATTGAGAAGGGAATTATATGACCAGTGGTAAATGCAGAAATCTATGTATCAGGAGAAGTCTCAGCACTCTAAGTAGCGGGGTTTGATTTTTAAAAGGAGGGAACATATGCCCCTTCACCACTACTCCTGAATCTGATACAGGTGATACACAGGGGTACTGAACAGACAGGTGAAGAGTATGAGTTGTGAATGAGTTTAATCCTGGAATTACAGGTTTGATTGCCTTGGGTTCTATCTGTATACAGTAATGCCATGTCACCTCTACAAAAATGTCAGTTATGCCTAGTGGGCTTACCTGGTTAATAAAGTAATAAAAACAACAACAGAACCTAGTCCCTTATAACACTGTTGTGGCATGTAAATCATATGAACAATTGGTTTACATTGCTTTAAACCCGAACCTTTCCAGAAACATGGGCGCTTACTGATCGAATGTTATAGGTCATATCATGATGGAGCATATGATAAATGTGATCACACATCATAAATCACAAACATCATTTTTACTGTACCCTGTGATGATACAACAGCAGGGGAAGAGGAAAATGCTTTGTTGGCATACAGTGACTGTGTGGCCCATGTCTGCTCATTCAGTATGGTGGGTAACTTGCAGTTCTATTTTATAAGTATGCTTCTTGTAAACCCTAAAAGAAATATGTATATCCCACTCATTTATGACCCCCACACACACACTTTGGCATCCTAATGCTAGTTTGTACGTCTACTATCACCATTCTAAAAGACATCCTAGCTAAAATCTCTCCCTGTTCTTGTGCAATCCCAGGATAAACTACATCCCTAAATATGAACAAGTATCTATTCATACTTTACATCGCCTTACTCCCTCATCTTCATTCATTTCCTTACTTAAATCAATTTCTCTTCCCTGACTCTTTACCTAAATATGGCATAACCTGTTTTTTTCTCTCACTTCATATTGCAGTTCCTGTTTGTATAATACTAACTTACCTTTAACTTCTCTATAGACTGGTTAACATTTCTCTAAATAGTAAATTATGGTCTTATAAGTAGCATCTATTCTTAACCAAAGTTTTCACATTATGTCTACTTTAGTACAATTATTTAAACTGTAAATGTTTTTATATTTTTTTTGAAGATTGCAAAATTATTGTTCTTAAAATGTTTTTGCAATACTTCAGAGTTTTTCTCCTGGACCTCCGCTGAAATTGGGTAACTACCCAGTAGGACTAGTGGTGCTGCGGTAGCGTTGTCGCCTCACAGCAAGACGTTGTTGCGTTCGATTCTCAGCTGGAGCCTCTTCTGTGTTGAGGCATGCGTGAATGGGCGTGCCTTCATTGAAGGTTGTGTGTCAGGGCTGGTAACTCGGCACGTAAAAATCCACTACCAAACATTAGTGGACCGGAGTTCCGCTGTGGCGACCCCTAACCGGGATAAGCCGAAAGACACAACAACCCAGTAGGACTTTCCCGGTAATCAAATGTCTTTAAATGAAATAAATACATACATTTGTAAAAAAAAAAAAAAAACATTATTTCTTATATTACCTCCAAGAGTTTCTTCTTTATATTGAAATTGCACTTTCTTAATACTGGACATCTATATTATTCAGTTAGACTTTTGATTCCCTGGTGTATTACAATACTAAAGTTTCTATCATGTCTCCCTTCTTTTGGAGGAAATATTTACACTCTTTAGCCTCTCTCTGTCTTGCTCAATTGTAAATATTATGAATAAAAAGATTAAACTACTGTAGTCTTTCTCTCTCTCACCCATTAAGTAAACATATTAAATTTCATTAATTTCTGTCACTCTCTCTTTGCATAGCTTTTGCTGTAAACTTCTCCAACTTTTCTTTAGTCACTGCCCTCTGAGTTATCTCCAGCCAGTGAATATCCAATTGGAGAAGGGGTCTGCAGAGTTACACACAGCACACTAGATGTAACATGGCACTGTAGTCTGGTAGTTAGTACAGAGGGTTAAGAATATGAACTGTTTACAAACTGCTGACAAGTTGTTTCTTGTAGTCAAGGGTACAGGGTTTGATTCATTCTACCTCCATTTACCAGACATATCTATTGTACTCTTGTAATTAATGCAGGGGATGAAGGCTCTAAGATGTTAATGAGCTGTTTCCGGTATTTTATACAAATGTATGTTTGCCTGTGTCTTACGTGATAAGTCAATATATGTATTAAAAATAAAAAAAATTTGAACACAAAAAAGTGGCTGTTGTTTCCGAGGTTTGGGCCACAATGTTTCTTCCAGCCTTTCCTGCCTCCTTTTGGCAACATTGTCCAATTTCCTCCTCCTCCTGATTTGATAAACGGTATATTAAAATTTACTAAAGCTATAAAGTGAGGGAAATGGAGTAAGGAAATTAAATGTTGCTACTACTAGAAATGGGATTTTTTTTTTTTGGGGGGGGGGTGATTCTATTTATTTATATATATTTGTATATTGAAAAGCAATATAAAAGATGGGAAAACTACCCTGAAGCTGTTTGATAATATATCTAAATGATATATGTTAAAAAAAGATCTGAGAGTTATGCTCCAAAATGCTCCATTGCCTTCAGATATTTCAACATCTATTGCCCCTCACATTCAACTCAGCTACAGTACCCCCCTTGTACTCAGTGTTCCTAGTTGCCAATGACTATAGTATGGTAGGCTTTAGTGATAACAACCAAAACTATAATTTCTTTGACATTATGAAAGTACTATATATATGGTGTAACTAGCATCGTTTAAATCATAATCAATAAGACAACAGAGGATACTAGGAAAATAATTTTAAAACACCTTATTAAATCAAGTAGACATGATCTTAGAACGATGTAGAGTCAGATGGAGTGGTGAAAATATAGGATACTGCCTACCAGGCAGGTGAATGGCGCCTGTTAAAAGATTAACCACTTCAATTTTACAGTGGAATGATTATTTACATTTTGTCCTGCCTCACTTTAGAAATATTTTTATCTACTAAAACTCTAGTTATTAAGTCAGATTACTTAATTAGGGTTAAAAGCAAAACATCTCAGATCCTTATCATCCCACAACTTTCTTTTAAAATTACTTATTCTTGTCTTGGAGAGAAATCAAACATTTTTTCAACTACAGTATTTAACAACAGAATATATAACCGCATTTATTTTGCATTCCAACTGAATGCTTAAAGTGAATTCTCCCTTCTAAAGCATTCTATGATAAAATGTAAAATGTTACATGTCAGAATCAAGAAATAACACCTACCATGTTATCAGTACAGCACAGCAACAATCTGTATAAATATCTGTACATTTTCTGAAAATAATGAATCACAGTCTACCATTCCTCATATGAAAAGGCAAAAGGGAAAACACACAATCAATGAATTACAGGCTTATCACTTTCATGTTTGAAACAGACAATTTGAGTATTTTCTTAAAGATAGAATTACTGTTCACTTACTTGGTCTTCCATTTGTGTGTAATCATAGCTATGTTTAAGGCCGTTCCTGCTACTCCCAACTGTTAGAATTTTTTTGAAGTCCTTCTTTGCATTAGGGAAAAAGCAACACTGGACATAATCCACATTGAGTTAAAATGGTGATTAATATATTTTATGATGGCCTACTTCAGCTGTCCCACTGACAAGTAGGTGTTGTTTATTCCTACTCACTTTGTGAGAAGAGGGTTGAGTAGCATTCTCAGCAATGAAAGCCCAGCTTTGGAGGGGGAAGAGCTGAACTAAAGGGGGCTGTGGCCTACCCTTTTACACAAGGGGAGAGAGAGTGAGAATTATCAAGGGTAATCTTTGGGGTGGAGGCCCATGGGTCATGAAGTTACACTAAACACACACATATATATATATATATATATATATATATATATATATACACACATTCACAAACACACACAAACACATGGTGTACTTCCAAAACTGTTCTATGCCAACACAATTCTCTGCTCCTCCAGTTAAGTATTGGCTTATAAATCATTAGCAGGGTAATGAAAAGGGTACCTTTTCCAAGGAGGTCACAGTTCCCTGCACAGTGAGCATAACAAGGCTCAGTATTTAGGGAACTGCTGTTTGTTATATACATAGTTAATATAATTATCACAATTTACAGTCATGTCAGTATTTCTTCGTGCCGGTCCCAAGCCTGGATAAATGGGGAGGGTTACGTCAGGAAGGGTATCTGGTGTAAACTTTTTGCTAGAACAAATATGCAAACAACAATGCAGATTTCCATACCGGATTGGTCGAGGCCTGGGTTAACAGCGACCACTTCCAGTACTAGTAGCCAACAGGGTGCTGGTGGAAATTGGGCTACTGTTGGCTGAAGAAGAAGGAGAAGAAAGAGGGGAAAGGCATGCCTGTAGGCAGGAGGAGAGGAGGAAGGTTAGGAGTGTAAAAGTGAGGGTAGGAAATTTTAATGTTGGCAGCATGACTGGTAAAGGGAGAGAGCTAGCTGATATGATGGAGAAAAGGAAGGTTGATATATTGTACATGCAAGAGACCAGATGGAAGGGGAGTAAGGCCAGGTGTATTGGAGATGGGTTCAAATTGTTCTACCATGGTGTAGATGGGAGGAGAAATTGTGTAGGGTTTATCCTGAAGGAACAGTTTGTCAAGAGTGTTTTGGAGGTGAAAAGAATATCAGATAGAGTGATGTTTATAAAGTTGGAAATTGATGGTGTGATGATTAATGTTGCTAGTGCATTTGCTCCGCAAGTTGGGTGTGTGATGCATGAGAAAGAAAAATTTTGGAGCGAGTTGGATGAAGTGGTGGAGAGTGTACTAAAGGGTAAGAGAGTGGTGATTGGAGCGGATTTCAATGGGCATGTTGGTGAAGGGAACAGAGGGGATGATGAGGTGATGGGTAGGTATGATGTTAAGAATAGGAATGCAGAAGGTCGCATGTTAGTGGATTTTGGAAAAGGATGGACATGGCTGTGGTGAATATGTATTTTAAGAAGAGGGAGGAGCATAGGGTAACATACAACTGTGGAAGTAGATGCACACAGGTAGATTATATCCTATGCAGGAGGGCCAGTCAGAAGGATATTGGAGACTGCAAAGTGGTGACAGGGGAAAGTGTACTGAGACAGCTTTGGATGGTAGTCTGTAGGATGTCTTCGGTGATCAAGAAGAAGAAGTGGGCAGTGCCAAGGGTAAATGGTGGAAGTTGAAAAAGGATAACTGTAAGATGGAGTTCAGGGAAGAGTTAAGACAAGCACTGGGTGGCAGTGAAGAGTTACCAGATAGTTGGGCAGCCACAGCAGAGGTGGTAAGGGAGGCAGCTAGAAAGGTGCTTGGTGTGACATCTGGACAGAGGAAGGAGGACAAGGAGACTTGGTGGTGGAATGAGGAAGTACAGGAAAGTATACAGTGGAAGAGGTTGGCAAAGAAGTGGGATTGTCAGAGAGATGAAGAAAGTAGACAGGAGTACAAGGAGATGAGGCGTATGGTGAAGAGAGAGAGGTGGTGAAGGCTAAGGATAAAGCATATGGTGAGTTGTATGAAAGGTTAGACACTAAGGAGTGAGAAAAGGACCTGTACCAATTGGCCAGACAGAGGGACCAAACTGGGAAAGATGTGCAACAGGGTGGGGCGATAAAGGATCATGAAGGAATTGTACTCACAAGTGAGGAGAGTGTGTTGAGCAGATGCAAAGAGTACTTTGAGGGGCTGATGAATGAAGAGAATGAGAGAGAGAGAAGGTTGGGTGATGTGGGAATATTGAATCAGATAGTCCAACGGATTAGCAAGAAGGAAATAAAGACAGCTATGAAGAGGATGAAGAATGGAAAGGCTGTTGGTTCAGATGACATACCTGTGGAAGCATGGAGGTGTTTAGGAGAGATGGCAGTGGGATTTTTAACCAGGGTAATGAAATTTTGAAAAGTGAGAGCATGCCTGAGGAGTGGAGAAGTGTATTGGTACAGATTCTTTAGAATAAGGGTGATGTACAGAGGGATAAAATTGATCAGCCACAGCATGAAGTTATGGGAAAGAGTAATAGAATCTAGGTTAAGAAGAGAGGTGATGATTAGTGAGCAGCAGTAGGGTTTCATGCCAGGAAAGAGCGCTACAGATGCAACGTTTGCTCTGAGGGTGTTGATAGAGAAATATAGAAAAGGTCAGAAGTTGTTGCATTGTGTCTTTGTGGACTTAGAGAAAGCATTTGACAGGGTCTCTAGAGAGGAGTTGTGGTATTGTATGAGGAAGCTGGGAGTGGCAGAGAAGTATGTAAGAGTGGTACAGGATATGTACGAGGGCAGTGTGACAGTGGTGAGGTCTGCAGAGGAGTGACAGATGTGTTCAAGGAGGAGGTGGAATTACATCAAGGATCAGCTCTGAGCCCTTTCTTATTTACAATGGTGATGGACAGGTTGACAGACGAGATCAGACAGGAGTTCCAGCGGACTCTGATGTTTGCAGATGACATTGTGATTTGTAGTGAGAGTAGGGTACAGATTGAGGATACCCTGGAGAGGTGGAGACATGCTCTAGAGAGGAGGGGAATGAAGGTCAGCAGGACTAATACAGAATACATGTGTGTGAATGAGAGGAAGGACAGAGGAATGGTGAGGATGCAGGGAGTAGAGTTGGCGAAGATGGATTAATTTAAATACTTGGGATCAACAGTTCAGAGTAATGGTGAGTGTGGAAGAGAGGTAAAGAAGAGAGTGCAGGCAGGGTGGAGTGGGTGGAGAAGAGTGTCAGGAGTGATTTGTGACAGACGGGTTCCAGTAAGAGTGGGATGGTAGTGAGATGTATGGGTTGGAGACAGTGGCACTGGTTAAAAGACAGGAGTCAGAGCTGGAGGTGGCAGAGTTAAAGATATTAAGATTTGCACTGGGTGTGATGAGAATGGACAGGATTGGAAATGAGTACATTAGAGGGTCAGCTTAGGTTGGATGGTTTGAAGACAAAGCCAGAGAGGCGAGATTGCTTTGGTTTGGACATGTGCTGAGGAGGGATGCTGGGTATATTCGGGAGAAGGATGTTAAGGATGGAGCTGCCAGGTAAGAGGAAAAGAGGAAGGCCTAAGATAAGGTTTATGGATATGGTGAGAGAAGACATGCAGGTGGTTGGTGTGACAGAGCAAGATGCAGCGGACAGGAAGAAATGGAAAAAGATGATCCACTGTGGTGACCCCTAACAGGAGCAGACAAAAGAAAAAGAAGAAGAAGATAGTCATGTCAGCCAATATGTAGAAAATCTAAAACTGGGTACACTAGTTGTTAAAACACAGCAAGTCAGCACTCTTCAGGGAGAGCCTGAGAGTAAGTGTTGGCAGGACTTGCATGGCCTCTAGTCAAACTTGTCTCCTATATCCTATGATTCTATCCTACCTTATGACTGTATGAAGCAGAGCTTGATGCCATCTGCAGTTGACTCCTACCTAGGCCATGGCATGCATGACTTGGAAGTGGCATCATTCATTATGGATGCAACAAATTCACAAGGCTTTATTATATCAGCATCAAGTTAATTCTACTTGGAGAAGAGGCGAGAGATCCCTCCTATTTTGTGGAATAGATCACTATAAAATAGAAGGTGGACTCAAAGTTGTGTTATATAATAGTTTGCCCATGGAATTGTCTTCAGTACATTATTATGTTCAGATTTTTAAACACAGAATCTATCAGCAGATGGGGTCACTTGGCTTATTTATATGCAAATTATCCCTACCTAATAAAGAAGCTGCAGTTCCTTATCAAATACAGAAATGCAAAATAATGTGCCTGGGAACAATAAACATGGAAAACGGTATGCAAATATGTGTGTATGGAAAAAAGGTAGATACAACAAAACAGAAAAGGGAACTGGAGAAGCCATGTCATACTTATTTATTTTATTTTACATTTGCTGATATGGGAAGTCCAGCTAGGCACAAAGACCCCTTTTCAGAGGAGGCTCGGGGAGAAAAGCTCCAGTACATGCAGTACAGTCAAAATCTTTAAGTTATATATCTACAATGTCAGGCAGGATATAATTAAATACATTTTACAATATCAAAATAAATAAGATAGCAATTATACATACAGTGGTAAGGCTTCTTATACCAATTATCTATATTATACTATACATAGATGAACTAAAGATAAACATATGGCATTAGAAGGCAGCAATGAAGGCTGGAGGAATACATGCATTTACAGCAGAAAGAGCTACTAGTAGAAAACAAGAGGTTAGGTTAGTATTGCATGCAGTTCAGATGAAAACAGCATCATGATGACATAGGCAGGAAAGCGGCAGTTCAGAAGATAGCATAAAACTGATGCATGATCTTTGGCAGCTGCTGTACAATGAGAAGCTAAAGAGTTTAATATGTATAATCTTTAGAAAATGAAGCAAAAGCAGCAACTTGGTAGAAACTTAGATGCATTTCAGGACTGTACAGAGTTCAAATGGACACAATATTTCCATACTTCAAAAGAAATGGAGACAGAAAAAAAAACAATGTAAGGGTAATATAAGAAAGTATTTATCACATTAAAAATAATGGATGTTTGAAGCAGACTTTCTGAAGATATAGTAGGTTAAAACCATGAATCTAACAGTACATGTGACATATGCAAATCCATAATTTTGAACAGGGAGACAGATGAAAGCTGTAAATAAGTAGGACCTACAACTTATTGAGTAAATATTAGGAGATCAGGTGGGTCACATGGCCCTTACTTAACATCAAAACCTATGTTTGTCTATACTGTCTTATTTATTCCTATATCCCACTAGAAGTAGTCTTCCTCTAGCCCATGCAATATTGTAAATAGTTGGAAAAGGAATATAGTTAAATCAAGAAAACACACAACTCTCAGAACCCATATGGCATAGATGTAGTGCTCTGTTTTTCTGCAACATACCTCTAACAAATGCTGGCCTACTAAAGCAATGAACAGCTTACTCTGATGTGTTTATATATATATATATATATATATATATATATATATATATATATATATATAGTACCAATAACCGGGAAATAGGCTTCTGCTTATTGCAGACAGTGGAATAAACAAATGAGTACTGCCCACACTGTCAGGCTCCTTTATTCAGTCTTCTCAGCAGAATAATAATCTTCCAAGAGGGAATCGACACACTCTTCTAGTATAGCTTGCTAAGAAAGCCATTGAAACTGTATGCTAATTTGTAAATTGTTGTACATCCACTCTCCCTCAGTATGACAAAAATGTCTAATAATGCATCACAATACTCCTGTGCTGCTACATCTTTCCAACACAACTTGCCATTTTTTGCTACAGGATATACCTTAATACATAGAACATACACAACAATTATTAAATTAGAAGCATTTGACTGTGCAGTTATACAATAGGAATACTTCACTCTGAATGACTTTTGTTCTCATTAAGAGGCAATAAGTTGCCTTCCTGGCTTTACTAAAGTAACTTTATGTGGCATGCTTTGTGCTTATAATTTCCAGTCTAACCCATGGTCCTACACATGAAAGGATAAATGCTTTAACCCACAAAGTGAAGAGCACCATAGCAGAGGTGTGCTGTTCACCAGACGATACATAGAACATAAGCCATTCATGGCAACATGTTCCATTTCCAAGCAGTGTATTGCTGCTGAACCATTTTGCCTGCCTCACCAACCTTTTTACTAATAATATTTGTTTCCTCTCTTGCTGGTCTACTGACTCACTCATTATTCTCTGGATTGAAACTGCCTTTGCAGCAGCCTTTTGCCTATGTGTTGGATGATTACTTTCCTAGCTACGTTCTGTTACTTGACTCATTCTTCAGCCTTAGTCACTCAGTACCGGGCAACCTCCAATATTGTAGGTGGACTTTTCTTTGAAATCAGTTCTAAACCATCGCTTTAGTAAGCAACTGGACCGAATACTGAATATTTTAAAGGAGATAAAAGAAATGGAGGCAGTATCTGGAAAAGGGAAGGAGCAAATTACATAGAAATAACTAGAATTTGTGGGAGCAATGCATGCAAAATAATGTTCAGAAGGAGGAGTGAGGTTTAAGGGGAGACAGAAATTGAGCAATGTATGTAATGCTGGAGACAGTGACTGCAAAAAAAGAAAACATATATGTAATGTATAATGCATAACTATAACAAATGTCAATATGGTTTGCTTTTTTTCTGTGTTTATGTGCCTGTGTCTTAAGCGATAATTTAATAAAGGTGTTATAGCTTCATAGATTCATAACAAATTACTAGGCTAAAGGCTTAACAGCCCTTACAAGCCCAGCCAATATAACTCAATTTTACCCATTTTATGGCCCACAGGTTCAAGAGGATGGCATGGATTTGTGCATATGCCTTGAGTATCTTACAGAGTGCCTCTGTCCAAACGGGACATAAGCACTACCCCAGGTGTGAATTTGCCATTCCTCATCCACTGATCCAAATTGAGTTTGAAGAGAGCAGGAAAGGGCTCTATGCTTAATGTGAATAGGAAGCCTGTTCCAAAGAAGGGGCAAATCTCTGAGACACGATCTGCATAGTTCTCAACCAATCAGGGACAAATCTCAACAGAATCAGGGACAAATTCAGAAATAATCAGGGATGATCAAGGACACTTAAAATATCAGTACTATTAACTTGAGACACTGACAGATTAAGTGAATCAGAATTAATATACATTTTCTGAAGTAAAAGAAGTCTATGACTCTATTGTCATTATTTATTAAGTGTAATTCACCACCTTTACTCCAAAAGTCACCAGTTTTAGGAGGGATTACAAATGACAGAGTTAAAATCTGAGTCAGACTCAGAATCAAGGACGTCCATGAAAATCCGGGACAGTTGAGATGTATGCCGATCTGTCTCTCTTGCGTGTTTTTTTTTTTGAGTGTCTGACTAAGTTTAGATCCATAGATCGGGTGAATACCTCTCAACTGTCCAGATTTTCGCAGAATGTCCAGATTTTTGTCTCATATTTTGGGTCCATTCCTCATAAAATTTGTGGTTTTCTCGATTTTTGTGGCAAATCAGTAAGGACTGAATTCACTAAATAATTAGTCATTTGAGTTTCAGACTTCATATCCTTCAGATAATGCTTACTAACAAGACATATATTTTAGCAACTTTCTGAGTTTGTAAGAGCAGTATTTAAAATTTGTCCCTGTTTTGGGGCTTTGTCACCAATTATTTTTGTCTTTGTCCGATTTTTTGTGCAAAGAGGTTGAGAGGTATGACCTGCTGTTTGACTTGCAGATGTGTAGCAGCTCCCTCAAGACTGGATTTGTATGTGCCTTGTTAGGTCAGGCATAAGTCACCCCTTAATAGTGGGTAGGAGACAGAATAAAGGGATAGGGCTTTAAGACATAAGTTCATAGGTAGGTACTAGGCTATTGGCCCTAGGGCCTATACAAGCCTAGCCAAACGGTACCCTGGCTTTTGCCACCCAAGAAAATAATTTGTCTGTGCCCCTGTGTTAAGCAGAGCCACAGAAGTGATCCCCGGGGTGAATGTCCTATCTCCCATCCAGTCATCAAGATTTTTCCTTGAAGAGTGCTAATGAGGAGCTTTGTTTGATATATAGGTTCATATGTAGATGAATTATTGTTTGCACCCTGTTAAAAAAGTTGAAGCTTCTGTTAAAGAAATACATGCTCCTTAACTGGTGGAGGTGTGCTGCACACTCACGGGCTTGCTCAAGTGACATATCTATTCTATCACGGCATGATTTGCCATTAATTGAATACCACGTGAACTTTAAATTAAGCCCCCTAGTGCCACATTTAACTCAATAATTTCTATTTTTTATGCTTTGTTAAAAAATATTTTTAATTTTATTGGGTTTAAAACGTTTAATAAAAGTAGCATTTGTTTTAAAAATAAACCTGTGGAGGATTAATAAGTATTTGACAGAAGAATAAGGCAAGTCTACAAAACACAGGCAAGCTAGAAAATACATTTTAAGAAGACAAGAAATAAAGCAGGTTTTTAAGTTTGTGGTGGGTCAGAAATTTCAAAAGACTCATGACGCCACTCACTTCCACAAACCACTGTTGGGATGGCATCTGAAAGCATTCGTTGTGTTTATCCTGTCCCTTTCATTCCAGTGGGACGGTTTACTTTCAGTTACATGTAGCTCCAGTTAAGAGAGTTGCGTTTATACCTGTCGGGCCCGACAGATGCCGCAACGACTCCACAACTTGTAATGGCGTCCGCAGTCTGTGAGGGTAGGTAAGGGTTAACGTTGGTGGGGCGCTGTGACTCTGGATGCGAAAAAAATCAGCGGCTGCAAAGCTAGAGAGGGATGCGGAATCTCTGGGAGAAGATAAACACACAACACGTAGTGGTATAGGACACTTAGTGACAGAATGGAGACTCTGAGGTGGCCCACTCTTTGATGCGGGACTTTCTGCTGGTGCGAGGAGGAGGCAGCGACAGCGGTTTCATCCTGGCGAAAGCCGAGCAGCTATGCGGGTGGCGACAAGTGGCTCGGCGGCAACGCATCTCCTTCTGTGCCTGCTGGGTTGTAACGTATGGAAAGCGGTGACCAAAACATTACAGGATTCTACAGCTCAAGGTGGGTATAACAGAGGGGCCGTAGGAGCCGCACATCCAGAAACAGCATCATTTTTAGTCATTCATTGGGGTGGGCTGGGAATTGGCTGCAGAGTTTTGTACCGCCTTCACTAGGGCAGCTGTGTTTTAATAGAAGTTGTTCCTCTGCCATGCTTTGTTGTGATGGGAAGAGTCAGGTTGAAACGACCCATTGTGAGGAGCGTTGTAGCAAGTGACGTTGTGCTTACATTTTTTAAATGAATGTGTTTTGAAAAAGAAACTCGTTGGCAATTTGTAAAACGTAGTGTAGCCATGCTTTACTGGTTATAAGGCATTGTGATTTGTGAGGTGAATAATTTTGCATTTCCTCATAACAAAAACAAAGTGCATGTTTTTTACCAGTATTTTTGTTTTTTTTCCTTCGGCCTCCACTACTACACATCAAGTGACAAAGCATCCTATGATGGTGCCAGCTAGATTTGAACTCCAGTTGGAGGAGGGGGCTTACTTCTGTTTTGCTTGGAAGGCATGACAGGCGGGGAAGTCTGATTCCATCCTCTAAATAACCCCCCAAAGCATAGGGAGTGGTTACTGCTATAAGGTGGCTGGCATTGTTCAATCACATAGTTTGATTTTGATTTATTTGTTCAAACAGCTTCATGTGTTGTACATAGACCAGTGACAACGCTGCATATTTTAGTTATTAACTATTATTAGGTTTACTTCCTCCCCTCACCAGTATGTTCCTGCTGCAGAATTATGTCACCACATCATAGTGTAAAATTAATTTGCGAAAAACGCTACTGATAATTATGTTTGCTATTCAATTCAGGTTTATCCCGCTAATTGGACTGAATCACCAAAAAGTACTAGATCTTTCAGAGTTGTGCATTTCTGCACATTTGTGACGTTTTCATTATTTTCACAATCTCTACTGGGTACATTATTAAACCTTGTGGTGATACCTGCAGTTCAGTTTAGATTGTTGTCTGGTGTAGGTTTTCAGTTAACAGAATCTCTGTGGTGTATGCATGATCTTGTAATAAATGACTACAACCATTAATGCCAACTTGCTTTGAATGCAAATTTAAGAAACTGTGCTGGTTTTGTGAGTAGTTTCTTTTGCATGTACTTAAGCGGTTGCATAGATGAAACAAGGCAGTACACTGAAATCGATTGCAAAGATCAGATCAGGCAAAATAAACAATATTGTTTTATCTTTAATTGGCTCATTTTTAACATAATTGTACTTTCAGTAATGATTTAACTGTTAATATAGCTGAAAATAGAAAACACATTAACTGAAAACAGTAGTAGTTATAAAATTGAAGAAGTGCCTGAATTATAAGCCTGTTGATGAACAACTAGTCTGCCTTTTGCTGTTCTTCATACAGCATTCATTTCAAGCCATTGTTAAACTTTATATCACATTCTTTAATGTTTGAAAAGGAAGCTGTTTTTAGTGAGCGGGCTAAGGAAGAAATCTGGGATTGAATTTACTATACCATGAAAAGTAAATGTTGATTGAATGAAATGGTGTTAGTGATTGTTGTGGAATATATCTGTAACTCCAGCACCTTCTGCATCAGAGATGCAAGTGTCTGATAGCTGTGATGGGCTATGCTTTTTGCTTAATCGAGTTCTTTGTCTTGGTGAATAATGTATATGTACATAGTTAATGTGAAATTGCCTGTGTTTGGCAAAAGTTGGAGCTGATTTGCTTATAACAGACATCTGTCCTCAGTTTGTCTGTCTGTGATAGGAGGGAGAAAAATGTGCTAGCAGTGCTACTGTAAAGCTTTCTTTCTGCAGCATGTGGGTAGCAACCAATGCTTCCTGTGAAGCAGCATGTCTAGAAACCGCGCATGTGCAGAAGCTGTAATTCTCTAGAATGAGGAAGGTGGGAACACTTTTGGATAACTGGAATAAACACATTTTAGTAATTAGTTTTTCATTAATTGCTACATTTGTTTACTTTGCTTTAATACACTTGTAGTAAAGTGAACAATGGGAGAGTAGTAGTGTTTTATTGATGAGTCATTTTCCCACATCTTTTGGGTCAATGCAGGCCCTAAGTTTTAGTATCGGACTGTGCCATGTTCTTTTTTTCTGTTAAAAAAATATAGATTTTTTTTGCCTGTAATTTTTGAAAAATTACACCTGATTCTCATGCCTTTCACTTTTCATCACAGTGGGTAGATGAGTGTGAGGTCGTTACTTGCTGCTGGGATTTTTTTTCCCTTGTATAGGACTTAACTGTGTTAACATCCTCCTCTACTACTTTTTTGTGTTTAACCATAATTTTGTTGTATTGGTGTCTCTGCAAAGTTTAGTTGAACCTTTGGCTCATTGGATGGTAGGGTAGGTTGTAGCTCCACTGCCCCTCCTAAGTACGATGAAGTTTGTATTTATATAAAAAAAAAAAAAGAAAAAAAAAAGTGTGAATGAATCTATTAATGTCTTCATAAATGTCTCCTGCTTGTATTTAACATTCTTAGAGTATAAATATTGGATTTTTGTAACAAAGTCCTAGAACAGGTGCTTTGAGGGCCCACCCAGAAAAATTTTGGGAAAACAGAAATTTATCCAAGAAATATTTACAAACCTTCTCCTTTCAGGGAATCGGTGGAGATGTACATGTTATTTCTGTAGAAGTATTTCAGAATAGTGGTTTAAAAAGGTGCCAGTGACACACGCATCTTAACTCTGTTGGAAGTACATATTGACATTGTCCTGATTTGCCAGTGTCTGGTTAAAAGTAGTTTGTAAGTGTATATGTAAATGCTTTGCATACTAACTTGTTAGTTCACTAGTGTAAGTAAAACTGTGGGATTAAACCGCTCAGACATGGTATGTATAAATAAGAAATTTTAAAGAATTTGAATCTCTGAGAAGCTTTAATGAGGCTCTCCTAAGCAGATGGTACTTTGGTCCTTGTAAACAAGGCCTTATATATGCCCTATTGAATTTGGGGGAAACAGAGTTATCGTCAGCTGTAGTAGTGGGGAAAATTAGTAAATGTATTTGCCACATAACCCTGGCAGCAGTGTAATTGTAGAACATAAATATTTTGTATTGAATGGGTTTCACAGGTAGGACTGTGGTGGTCCTTACATTTAACATTCTTATGGGATTGTGAGACTGGTGCATTTTGGAGTGGACCACAAGGATTTTACAGAAAAAATGTTTTACTGTTTCATGCAAAACATTTGATTTAAGAAACCAGCTGCCCACAGGACTGTGACAGCAGAGTGAGGACTTGGCAGATGGCTCACTCTGAAGAGGGGTGACTAGCAAGTGGGTTGAGACAGGTAACACTGATGTGCCCTTTTCTTTTTAACATCCAGATAACTGATTACAGAGAAATTACAGGGCGGAGGTAATTTTTGTAGGCCACTGCAGAGTGGACAGCTTCTGTCCTTTGACATTTTAAGGTTTTTTTTTTTTTTTTCTTTTGTATCATTTTACTTCCTTGTACTGTTTGGCTGAAAGAAGAAGTACTATTTGGTGAAGCTGTCTTGTTTCGTATTAGCAGCAGTTAGTTTCTACGTATCCCCGAAATTTCATAATTTTTTTTTTTGCTGTGGATTTTAGGTTTTTCTACTTTTAGGACCAATTACTTTGTCAGAACAGTTGGTTAGAATATCTTTTGTGCTCTCTTGGGGAAGGCTACTTGACCACATTGCTCTTTAGTTCCATCTTCCTCGTCTTCCCCATGTTACTCTTCATTCTTAAATTTCCTGGAGAGGTGTCAGCTGCTGTGAATGTTTAGATTCCCTTGAGCTGGGTGAAGTTTGTCATACCATTCTTTTTCTTTGTTTATTTTCAGTTTTCCCAGTGCTGCATGTATACTCAAGTGTGATGTGGATAACCTGAAAACTTTTGTGTGGTCATAAGGGAAGATACTGATGCTAAAAAGACTTTTAGGGAATCTGTGAACCAGGTGTGAGGGTAGAACTAATATAGATGGGACGAATGCTTAGGAAATGTATTGTGATGCGACTGTGCAAAAATCTGTCTTGGCAGTTTTGTGTTCGGTTTGGGAAGTTGCACTGCTGTAGAAAATCTAGATAGCTGTTGTCCTTTATCGAGGGAAACATCATAAAGGTATTACAGGGATGTATTCTAGTCTGTTTGGGCTAAGTCCACATACAGTTAGTGGTTGGAATTCTGAGATAAGCATACTCCATCTGGGAGGTACTATGAGTGTGTGTTTGTTATTGGGTGTAGGACATGCAGATGGCATTTAGGAGCTTTTCTCTACCAGGTTGCTGCTGAAAAGGGGCAGTGCCCACTTGGGCTATCCAGTTAAAAAAATTGTCCATACGAGTGAAAGAGACTGTACTGTCTTGTTGTGATGTGCCCAGCATTTTGGGGAAATGCTACCATTTGTCTGCATTTTCCTTAAACTGTTGTCTTTTTTTATTTTAGGTTGGTTTGTGTGTTTTGTGTGTTTTATATATATTTGAGTGGTGCAAGTGCTACAAACGGTTGGGAGAGTTTTCATTCCTGGTATCCATTTATTGGGCAAACAATAAGGTGGTTATGATAGAAGACACAGTTGTGATCCTCTACCTGTAGTATCCCATCATTTCTGTAGACCAACACCGTCTTCTGCCTAGTTAATTACTATATCCCACATCATTATTTACAGTATTTGCAATGAAAGCTTGTAATAAGAGTTGATTTAAAACTAAACATATTCACCGTCACAAATCCAGTTTTTTCCTTTTTTGTAGCAACTGTACTTGTACTGATTTATTTAACCTACATTTCTGAATACCATTCACTTATCAGTTCTTAGAAAGTCTTCTGCAATCCTAGCATTTGTTTACAAAAAAAAATAATAAACACTTTCTTCCTTAAGTGTATTTAAAATTACCTCAAATTCCACCAAAACTTCCTTTTTCATCATATGTTCTTCCTATGTCTTTTTAAACATACCATGTGATTTTTTTTCTTTATTTCCATTGTATTTATTTTTTCTAATTATTCTACAACTTATGTTTCTCTGAATCTACCTTTATGCCATAGTCTGTATTACTTTTTTTCATTCCTTACTTTAAAACTTAATAAAGAAAGTAACACCTTTTCTTGTAAGGTTTTGTACTAACAATACCTCTTCTTTTTGGGAGGGAAGTGGGGGAGGAATGCCACTGTGTTTTCTTTAAATGGTTTCATAGGTTAGATTGCAAAGGTTATGACCTACTGACCATTAAAAAAACGTGATTGCCTTAAACCCATATTGATGTTTTCTAGTTGCTGTCTATGTATCATTATTATTTTGAAAGAAATAAACATAGGACTTCTGAATGTAAAGCATTGCTTATTCCATAGTTTTTGGAAGGTGTGGGACCTGTCACATATTTTGTTTAGATCGTTTTCTTTTCGGTATTGGGTTTCCTGATCTGGTGTTCAGTTCCATATTTGTGTGTTCCAGGCACAAAATTTCAAGTAGGAATTGATAAGACTTTATCCTATGGAGCTGGCAGAGGTGACCTATAAGAAACGGAATGTAATGGCAGTTCCAGAAGTCTTTTCAGAATAGCTCACATTTTCTGCCACTCCAGTTTTGTAAGGGATCAGTGTACTTTTTAAAGTTGCTTAGGTTGGCTTGTTCAAAGGGTACAGAATGCAGATTTGTGTTCGGTACAGTGAGATCTATGGTGGCACATATTCTTCCTGGATCGACTGTTTCATGCCCTTTAAAATCATATAAGCTACAGAATATGCTTTTTTTGACGTTGTAGATTCAGAGAGTATTTATGCATGTCTTCCATTACGAATGAGAGAAAAATGGTGGTATGTAGGATGCAGATTACCTGGTGGTGGTATGTAAGATACAGATTACCTCATACCTGTTAGTCTTTTCTTTTGAAAGTATAATCACTCTGCCCAAAACTTTCCTGCAGTAATGATTACCACAATAAATCATTTTTTTAACCATTTGTGTAAATATGTTTCATCTATATGCCCCTTCTCTCTTATTTGTATTGTCTTTATTTTCCCAATTGTTGCACCCTGTAGCTTTGTGGCCAGGACAGTTAAACTGAGAATTGAGGCACAATGGCACCATGGCATACCTCAAAAGATCCTGGGCTGATTTAGAGACACTATGGTGATACAGCTTGTAGAGATATTCATAACTCACCTGAACTACCAATGCTATTCACAGTCTGTATATATTGTTTAGACGTGGTTATGTTGTGCAGTCACCCTCTGTTTTCCTGTTGGCAGAGATACTGATTTATTTCTAGGAAAAAAATGCCAGTAATCCCAAATTTAGACTGTCTCAGTATTGAGAGAGACAGGCTCCAGAATTTTTAAGAAATTTGACATTTTAGTCTAGGGTACTCATTCAATATTACCTGTATTTTTTCATATTTAGTAATTATTTCTTACCTTGCTGTACTGTTTTATGTGCAGAACCTGTTTTGATTTTTATTTGTGAGTGTATACATTTCAAAAAATATATTGAAATATGGTAAGTAACAAAAATCATGTGAGTCATTCCTGGATTTCATGTCACAGAAATGGCATTCGTTTATAAATTAGTGCCTCATGATACTTGTGATTGACCTGAGTAATGACAATTGTAGATGAGCAAAGAATCCAGTTGACCTTGACCCAGATGTTGGAGAAGTTGGATTTTGCTGTTATGTTTGTGGGAATGTGATAAGTACATATACAGGCAAAATGGAAAGATTCTGTAGTGTTGTTAAGCAAGATTATAAATCAGTGGCACCATGAATAAGAACCTATAGGCCTTGGCAGATGATTACTATACATATCTGGGTGGTATCATTAGCTAAACAGGTGAGAAAGTTAAAGGTAAAGCAAGGATCGTTTAAAGGATAACCTGCTTTTCTTGGCTTTAAGCAAGTGTAAAAAAATAACACACTAGACATACACAACTGAGGAACTTCAACACCATTGTCAAGTCCATATTGTTGTATGGTGTTGATTACTTGCAGTATTTTAACAGTTTCGCTTACAAATAATGAATGCTTAGCAACACCTGCCTTTGACAGATCTTGTGCATCCAATGACCTGAAAAAAAAGTTTTCAGACAGGAACTCTGGAGAAAAGTGAAACAAGGCAGTCATTTAATACTGTTAAATCCAGGAAATGGGGATGGATTGGTCACACTCTACATAGAAGATTGCATAGCATCCCATGTCCCACTTTCTTGGACTGGACATGAGGAAGAACAGCTATGATGCAGAGGTGACCACTTGATGGTGACGACTTTGTTCTCTTTGGAAAATATGGGCTTTAAAGGAAGTGTAAGCAAAGTAGTAAGTATAGTTTTGTGGTCAGGTTGGAAGGGCTGTTTCACTAAACCATCATATGAAACAGTAGAACTCCTTCTCAAACATAAATGATGCAGAATATTTTGAGTTTTCTTCTTCCAGCAAAATTATTTAATCTACCAGATTTCAGAAATGTTTTCTTTTTTCCCTTTACCCTGTTTCTTACCCTTTTTTCCCCTTCCTTCCTTCGTTCTCAACTCCATTGAGCTAGTTTCTCTCCATTTTGTATACACTGTAACAGCTGGTTATTATTATTTTTTTTTTTTTTTGGTTCTCTATCAAAATCTATAAAGTCAGGCTTCTTTGCTTGGTCACACTGTTGGCCCATTCTTTCTTCCCAGATGCGAGAGCCCACTGAGCTGTTGTGCAGAGAGTGGTCCCTGTCATCTGCTGGAGGAGTTAAGGCTTGTAGATTATGTGCGTAACTCTCTGCCATTACCATGGCTTAACTTCTACTAATGTCTGCTTTGTAGGGCACATGTATGCTACCACATGTGTCCACCCCCCAGAATGTGGTATTCCAGTAGTGTAAACACGGTCTTCCAGGCTTTGTCAATAGAACATCTGTGGCCTTTCCCCAGCAGAACTGGCCATGTAACATTTGAATTTATTTATTAGTAATCGTTCTTCCTCAAACAATACCCGTCATCTTTTCTTACCACTTGGCTGGTGTAAATATTACATGTATACCAAACATTTTATCACTTTTCTGTGTCTCAACACATTTCTTTCCCAGATTCAATAATTACAATGCTGACTTTATTACCTAAATCGTTCTACATTCTTGTATACCAAAAGTTTATACACCTTATAGCAAACCTGTTGGCCTCAGTAATTCACATTGCATCTTTAAGTATATCAATTTTTGTCAGATTTTAATTACTGCAACACAGTATATCACGCCTTTTCTTTCATAACACTTTTCCCATACACTGACAATACGTGGAGAGATTTTTCTTCATGAGGTACCATTCATGATTTTTTATACCCTTTTGGGCTTTATAAACACTTTTTTTTTTTTTTATGCGTAGTGTTTTCTCACCTCTCATGCCAAAGTAATTGCATGACTTTCTTAGACAGTAGCTTGAAGTGCCTTGATTTCTTGCACAAATGACAGCACTTTGGCTGTATTCTAGAATACACAGTTCAGTTGTTCATGCAAAACGCATTGTATCATTTTTAATTTTCATTGATACTTCTACTCTGTAAGTCCTCCTAAGTTGACTCCATATTTAATTTTCAGTCAAATGCTTGTAATAGTGTCAGTATCATTACATACAACTTATTGCTTTCGGAAGAAAGATTTTTATAAATGTAAACAGTCTTTTGTGATGTCACATTCTTTCTTTGCTCAAATGCATTGGTTATCCTCTTCAAAGTTATTTGCTGTTGGGGCCCAACATCATGAATTAGGGCATGCATTTTTGAAACGTATTCTTAAATGTAGCATTGCAATCTTTGTTCTGTTTGTTAATTGGGTTCGTGGTCTGGGTGCAAGACTCTTCAGCTGCAATCTAGTCTGTGTGGCAAGGGCAGATGAGTGACAAAATGGTGTACAAAGACAAACATACATTGAGCAATTACAGGCACCAGGAACATTGAACTGCTCTTACCTGAAGAGGTCAGCTGTAAGAATGTACAGTTGAATAATATTTGCAATAAAACATAATGGGTACAAAAAGTCTGAGGGAGTATCCCCCTGTCCAGTGTACCAGATTCAGTGTTTGGAGCAGCTTGACTGGTTTTACCACACTTGCATTCTTCATGCAGCAGTTCTGGCATCTTCCATCCATTGTATTACTCTGTGTAACAAGTCCTGCTTTCTTCTAGACGTTGTCATCATATGGCTCCATATTCTAGCATATACGTTTTCCTGCTCATTATTTTATTTTATTTTATTTTATTTTATTTTTTTACATGTGCTGTTTGATGGTTTGAGGCTCCATTTCAGCTGCAGCTTCTTTCCTGTCATGATGACTGTGCAGAGTTTTTTGCTAAATTTAGTGTTGCAAGTCATTTATGTCAGTTGCAACATTACATCATCTGTTAATCGTTTTTCCTCCAAAGCCAACACTTGTATTTCATCAGCTGTTGCTCTTAAATCCTCTGTTTTATTCACAATTAGTTATAGAAATTTCTGACATCTAACATAGAGGACAGAGCACTCAACATCTTTTGCTGAAAGGGTCGGGGGGACTTTCCCCTCCACGGTTTAAATGCCACCTTAGGTTTCATATGATAAAGACTACTGAGACTTACCTAGTTTTTTATTTATTTATTTTTTTAAACAGTGACGCAAACTGTTCAACCTAAGTTTGTTTTCCACATCTCCAGCCATTACTGAACTTCCCATTTCTGGTACATCCTCAGAAGTCCATTGATATAGATGCATACAGTATCTTGAAAATATCACTAAAATGCTACACAAACTACGTGAAACCCAGTGGCATATAACTATTCCATCCTTAAGACTGTGACCATTTTGCATTCTCTCTCTGATAACTAAAAATGGTCTGTTCAAAGTATAACTTTAGTGCAGAGTGAAATGTTCCTCGGGTGCCCACAATGGGGATGTAGTACATGTATTAAGTGTTATAAAATGGGTGACAGAGCATCTGGAGTCATCATGACAAGGTGCCTAGACCCTCCTAGCTCAGCATAAGATACTTGTACCATATATTTAGGCATCTTAGTTTTTTGTCCTCTGTCTAAGAACTACTTTTTGCAAATGGAGGATACCACTTCAGCTGCCACTACCCTAACCTCTCCTCCTGAAGGAGGACGGCGTACAGTGTACTTTAGCCACCAAGTTTTTATTTTGCATTAACTGGCCTTAACAACATCTGGAGGAATCTTTTGAAAACATCTCGCAAACCGACTTTGCAGATAGAAATCTTAATTGCTGCAGTGGTGTGCTTCCTCTATTAGTATTTTGACAGAGATGCAGTTTTTTCTGGCTTCTGCTTTCTGGTTTAAATTTGATATTCCATGATTATAATCCCTGGAATTCATAAAGGTAACCACTAAGTGTGCACTTTCTGTATCAAGGTACATCCCTACCACATTGCTTGCGCTGTCTGTTCACTCAGGCTACACTAAGTGGACATGCAGTGTAGAGTTAATGGTTAACCTTTTTGAATCCTGGCCAATGTGTTGATCAAGTAGAATACCTGATGTTTTAGAACTGCAGTCTTAATGTTCATCTTTTGCGATGTGTGTACCTCGAGGTGACTTGAGGGAGTAACTTTAGTTAGATACGGAAAATTTTGAATCTGATGCACAAGAAGTGAAGAAAGGTGTTAAGAATGTTTTCTTTACAAAAATGGAGTAATATATGAAGCTATTTGTCCCAGAAAATGTTTAAAAAATCTTGCGTGTCTGTCTCTCTGATGTGCACATATAGTGTGTGTGTGTGAGATTTGTATGCAGTATACAAACTTATCAGCAAGCTGACTAACATAATTGTCAACATTTAACACGCATCCTAAAGTTTCAACCATTTCATCTGTCAACATACTGAATATCGAAGCAAATCCAGTCGTAAAACCAAACCTCTTAGTTTTCTTTTTACTGTGGTGTATCTACACAAAGTCTGTCTCTGTCTGCAGCAGACACACTGGTCCAATGCATAGTTCATTACCAAGAAACAACTTACTGCAAGTCTGTCATGATGGCAGCTCTAGTCAACTCTCTCTGCATGACTGACACACCTACACAAAACCATCTGGGTAGCGTACATCCAAATGTTTAAGCTACAGTTTAATTAGCTGGCAACATTCTGTAACGTCAAGTTCAATTCCGATACCAAGACAAACCTGTTGGGTTCCCCTGTGCAGTCACGCAGCTACAAAACATTTGCTCTACAACCTCAACTGAACATACATATTCAAGCCTTTTGCATCCCTGTCCTCTTGGTCAGATGACCATGCCCAAGGTGAAATAATGTAGATTGGGCTATAGCTGAGACAATGTTAACCGACTGTCACACACATTAATACTACCTACGGTCAGAAGGTAGTGACATTTACACAAGCAAATATGTTAAAGCATACATTTGACTATGTATGTGTCTGTACACACACACACGTGTGCATGTGTGTAGTTTGTGTGTATGACACACACACTATATATATATATATATATATATATATATATATATATATATATATATATATATATATATATATATATATATATATATATATGTCTATATTTTATATATATATATATATATATATATATATAGATATATATTTATTGTGTGTGTATTATATATATTGTATGTGTGTGTGTGTGTGTATGTATGTGTATATGTATGTGTATATGTGTATATATATATATGTGTATATATATATATATATATATATATATATATATAATTTATGAAAATATAATGCGTGTGGAGATGTATTTTTATTTTTTTTTATATATCTGTATGTGTATAAAAAAATGTATATGTTTGTGTATGACAGTGTGTGCCCGCATATGCCCTGGCGTGAAACAAACCACAAAATGCAGATTTAAAGCTACAGATATAGTAGGTTCTGAGATTTTAATGAAAACATGAGAATTTGATAAAATGGCAGTTTTTATTTTTGGTAAGAGAAATTGTCCTAGAACTGCTCCTTCATCTGGCTGGTCTGTGCTGCTATAGCCTACACCTAAATATCGTAGCGGGCGGTTTGAAGGATGTAAGTAATTACACTTCTTGCTGCTTATCGTGCAGGTGTACTTTTAAACATGGGTGTTGTATGCTTTGATGGCGGACGTTCCACCTATTCGTGGCAGCCATGCCTGTGGATCATGCACCTCAGTAGTCCATATGTAACTCTTGTTCAGTGAGTTTCGATGTTCTAGTGTATGCATGCGTTGTGGCAGATGTATTAATTCCTCCAGGCAACCTGACTGAAAACCAGGCCTCCTGATCATGCCAGAAATGCGTAGCCATGAGTTGGGCAACCTAGATCTGCTCAGTAGGTCACACTTCACCTTTTCACTTGGTGTGAGTAGTACTCATAAATGTCATGCATGTTACATTCAAGATTGGTGTTTCCTAAACTGAGACCTTGTCTTCTGTGCCCAGCATGAGAAAGAGATTGTTTTGTTTATATTTTCCACCAGATAATGATCTATATGCCAACCCGTTACACCATTAATTGAGAAGGCCTCAACAGTAGGGAAGGACTGGTTTGTCAAATTCTATAAAGGATTATGTTGTAGGCCATAAGTGAAGAAAATCAACTTTTTCAACATTTTATTAATTTCGTATGACTTCTATGTAGATTTTGTGTGGCATCAGCAAGGCAAACTCAGTGCTGCCCTTAAATGTGGAGCATTTGAGAGTGTAGTGAATGTTCTGTGGTGAACTGAAACCTTGCTGCCCTCTTGGTGTTAGCATGTTTACTTCTTGAATGTTCTTGATCAATCTCGAGTTCTGGTCATCCGTAATCCAGTTTATCTGTTGCTGTATTTGGGAGTCAGTAACTCAGATTTATTTAGGTGCATGTGATTTATTTAGAAAACTTAAGACTGAAGCTACTGCTTTGCTTTGTGTTTAAGATACAAACTCAGATGATATGAGTATCGCATGCTAAAATCCATCCATAGCCCTTTTTTACCATGTAATGTTAAAATTGTTAGTTTTTATTACTTTAAGTATGTTGTATGTATACGGACGTTTCTCATCATCTCCCACTGGACACTTTGGTTTCCTTATTTGCTAAACTTTCTGGCTGTTCTTTTCTGCCTTTATTCTTTCGTCTTTTCCCGGTTAGGGGTCGCCACATGGGATCACCGGTTTGCTTATGATTGGTAGTGAATTTTTACGGTGTTGAGTTGCCAGCCTAGCGCCCAACCTTCAGAGGAGACGCACTCGCGCACCTACTTGCATGTCTTTTAATGTTCAGTCGATCGCGGGGAGGACATTTCTGCCTTTTTATACTCCTTGTTAATTAATCTGTTTGTTTAGACTTATCATTTTTCCAGTAAATGAGCAGACATTCCAGCTTGTATCTGTGCTTTGTGATTTTACAATACTTTTTTTCTTAATTGTGGTCAATATGTTTTATGATACTTCTAATTTTTGACAGGTAAGGAAGGAATATGTGGCTCAGCTTTTCCATATCCTTATCCTTTGGGATGGATACGTTATAGTAGACTATACAGTGAGTAACAACTGTGCACCTAGCATCTTTTCAGGTGATAGTAGTGTTTGTGCCATTCAATTCATAAGTGCAGAGTCTGCCTTTGTTACCTGTATCAACCATGCTTAGTTTTGTGACCTAAATTACGCATGCTAGATAAGGAACACTGGCCCGTCCAGGCTGCCTTTTTCCATTTAGGCTTTGATTGTTAACAATTCCTTATTTAGAAACGAGTGACTTTTATCTAAAG